>NC_048301.1:88910870-89083075 GCF_013100865.1 Trachemys scripta elegans
GGGTTCTGGAGGGCAGTTAGGAGCAGGGGTCCCAGGAGGGGGCAGTCAGGGGACAGGGAGCAGAGGGGTTTAGATGGGTCAGGAGTTCTGGGGGGGGGGCTGTCAGGGGGTGGGGGTGTGGATAAGGGTTGGGGCAGTCAGGGGACAGGTAGGGGGTAGGGTCCTAGGGGGCCAGTTAGGATGTGGGGAAGGTCTCAGGAGGAGGCAGTCAGGGGACAAGAGGCAGGAAGGCTTAGGGAGGGGGTGGAGTCCTGGGGGGCAGTCAGGGGACAAGGAGTGGGGGGAGGGTTGGGGGTTCTGAGGGGGCAGGAAGTGGGAGGGAGTGGAAGGGGCAGGGGCGGGGCTAGGACAGGACGGGGGCGGGGCTAGGACAGGGGCGGGGCTAGGGCGGGGCTCCTCCCGTCCTCTTTTTTGATTGTTGAAATATGGTAACCCTAATTCAGGGACATTAAATATCCACACACCTGAGCACCGTAGCTATGCCAACCTAACCCCCAGTGTAGATACAGCTAAGATGATGGAATACTGTTTCTGGCAACCTAGCTACCATTGTTCTGAAGGGGGGCATTCCTACAGCAATGGAAAAATTCCTTCAGTCACTGTAGGCTGCATCTATACCACTGGGTTATGCTGGTATAGCTACGGTGCCGGAGCTATGCTGCTGAAGTCCCCATAATACAAACATGACCTATGGCAAGCCCCTTGTTCCACGGAGCTCATTTAGATTCAGAAGTTTATTTCAGAAGAAAATGTTGAAATGTTTCCTTGAACCGCAACTGAATCTGATTTTACTGACCTGGCACATTCTAGCACTGAGGTTACACGGGTTACAACTATTATCTTTCCAGCTGCCATGACATGACAGATCACACAATCATTGCACACCATGCTATACAGATTCACGGTAAATGGAAGCCATTCTTTCCATAGAAACAGTGGCTACCAGAACTGACAACTCCTGTGGGTCTGCCATGAAAATTGTTTTCTCTCTCGTACAAGGGAAGCTAGTGCAGAGTATGTCAGCACTGCACACAGCAGTAGTTCCCTAGGGAATAGTCCACACTACATTAACATTTAATAACAGGGAATAGCGCAGGCTCAAATGCAATTGCAGTTGGTTGTTTAAGTTACCCTCCAAATCAAAAATTCACAGTTCCACCTTCCTTATCTTATTCTCGGTGTTAAATTTTAAACTGATTGAAAGGTTGGGGGAGGAACCAAGCAATCTAATTTACAAGGCATTAACTCGCCAATAATGTCATAAAATGATCGATACACTTGTTCACCCCTCCACCCTGACTGAATTTTTAGTTTGTAATAACAATAATGATCAAGGTCTTGAGCCTTGAACTCCTCCCAGCTAGTCATTTTATGCTGTTGCACCACAACTGTTACAGATTACTTAAAACTAATCTCTCAGCACTTTCAGGAAATGTGAAAAATGAATCCATTCCTTGCTTTCATTTACATTTCTGTCCTCTGTATTGTGCACAGCAGTAGTAATGATGCTTGGTCTTTTATGCAGGAGCTCAGTCTCTGGCAATCTCAGAGAAGTTATTTGATGAGAACAATGACGTAGTTTATACAAATTGGATAGTATACATTTAAATAGCGTGGGAGTCCTCTAGTGGGCATCCCTGTCTTCTATTGCGATAGACCACCAGGAACCTGCGAGCCATGTTTATAGATAGCTAGGTTTTGTATATATGTAAGTAGTTAGTAAATGTGGTTATTTAGCTGTGTCCATGTCATGTTTATCATATTCTTAATGTTTGTGTATAGAGCATAGACACAACCAATGGACTATATAGTTCTTCCTCAGTAATGTGGTTAATACTGCCATGTAACACTGGTCTACAATTTTTAAGAAGTCGTCTGCTTCAGAGATAAAATGCGCTATGTATTATGTATTTTGATGTGCTGAATTCAAATATGACAATTAAAACAACTGATTGGCTACTGTTTCTAAGATATTTAAGTTTTTACATTTTATGTCTATGTATATTGTGTAGATAGTAGAGTTTTAATCATAAATTGTAAACCTAGGTCTTTTCATGTGTTTATGGTTGCTTTACATGATAATATTTCACCTGTCCTGTTTATGTAACACTTTAAAAATCAGCAAAGGGGTTATATAAATAAAATTTATTATGAAACAAAAGGCAAAAAACTATTATGTACATCGTTTAGTCCTATTCAGTGTCTACTCGGCGCTTCTTGGCTTGTCTCTTGTATTCATTAAATGGAGCATCTCTTGTCACTGTCCAGCAATAGTCCGCAAGCATTGATGGGCTCCATTTGCCCTGATAGCATTTCTCCATTGTTGCAATGTCCTAGTGAAATCGCTCGCTGTCTCGTCGCTCACTGCTCCACAGTTCGGTTGAAAAAAATCTACATGAGAGTGCAAAAAATGTATCTTTAGTGACATGTTGCAACCGAGGCTTTTGTACGCTTTGAGGAGGTTTCCACCAACAACCTGTAGTTGTCTGCCTTGTTGTTTCCGAGAAAATTTATTGCCACTAACTGGAAGGCTTTCCATGCCGTCTTTTTCTTGCCACGCAGTGCATGGTCAAATGCATCATCTCGAAGAAGTTCACGAATCTGAGGACCAACAAAGACACCTTCCTTTATCTTAGCTTCACTTAACCTTGGAAATTTTCCACGGAGGTACTTGAAAGCTGCTTGTGTTTTGTCAATGGCCTTGACAAAGATCTTCATCAGACCCAGCTTGATGTGTAAGGGTGGTAACAAAATCTTCCTTGATTCAACAAGTGGTGGATGCTGAACACTTTTCCTCCCAGGCTCCAATGACTGTCGGAGTGGCCAATCTTTCTTGATGTAGTGGGAATCTCTTGCACAACTATCCCATTCGCAGAGAAAACAGCAGTACTTTGTGCATCCAGTCTGCAGACCAAGCAAGAGAGCAACAACCTTCAAATTGCCACAAAGCTGCCACTGATGTTGGTCATAGTTTATGCACCTCAAAAGTTGTTTCATGTTGTCATAGGTTTCCTTCATATGGACTGCATGACCAACTGGAATTGATGGCAAAACATTGCCATTATGCAGTAAAACAGCTTTAAGACTCGTCTTCGATGAATCAGTGAACAGTCTCCACTCATCTGGATCGTGAACGATGTTGAGGGCTGCCATCACACCATCGATGTTGTTGCAGGCTACAAGATCACCTTCCATGAAGAAGAATGGGACAAGATCCTTTTGACAGTCACGGAACATGGAAACCCTAACATCACCTGCCAGGAGATTCCACTGCTGTAGTCTGGAGCCCAACAGCTCTGCCTTACTCTTGGGTAGTTCCAAATCCCTGACAAGGTCATTCAGTTCACCTTGTGTTCTGAGGTGTGGTTCAGAGGAGGAGGATGGGAGAAAATGTGGGTCCTGTGACATTGATGGTTCAGGACCAGAAGTTTCATCCTCTTCCTCTTCCTCGTCTGACTCAAGTGAGAATGATTCTGGTGCATCAGGAACCGGCAGGTCTTCTCCGTGGGGTACTGGGCGTATAGCTGATGGAATGTTTGGATAATGCACAGTCCACTTTTTCTTCTTTGACACACCTTTCCCAAATGCAGGCACCATGCAGAAGTAACAATTGCTGGTATGATCTGTTGGCTCTCTCCAAATCATTGGTACTGCAAAAGGCATAGATTTCCTTTTCCTGTTCAACCACTGGTGAAGATTTGTTGCACAAGTGTTGCAGCATATGTGTGGAGCCCACCTCTTGTCCTGATCTCCAATTTTGCAGCCAAAATAAAGGTGATAGGCTTTCTTAACCATAGTGGTTTTACTGCGCTTTTGTGATGCAAAAGTCACTGCATCACAAACATAGAAGAACTTATCTGCACTGTTCACACAACTACGAGGCATCTCTGCTCACTTTGGCTAAACAGAAATGTGTCCCTTTGCAAAATCAAACACTGACAAATAAGAGAGTATGACACTGTATGATTTCTAGAGCTGATATAGGGCAATTTGTTCAGCAGAGTGATGTAAGCTTCATTATGATTGCATCATCCATGACTTCTAGGAATAACATGATGCAATTCATATCATGTTTGACGCAATACCAGCTTCAGATTGTATCATTCATTGTTTTGCCTAAAAAGCAAGTACTGTCCAAACCTAGTCATAGATTTATTCATAGATCCAGTCAAAGATGTATTTTAGTCATTTCTGGTTTAAATTGAGATCCCTTCCCTTTATAACTCACTTATCCTCCGCCATTCCCAAGTCAATATATACTGACCCAATAGCATATCTTGAAAACTAGAGCCAATCAACAATTTTAAGCATCATTTTCATTCTCAGTGACCCAGAATTAGTAAAGTTTGACTATATTCATTTCAGAAGCATTTTGGCTGTAGAGCAGTGTAATGGGAAGAGATGCAACTGCTGTCCTTTCCATGGCATCTCATCTTAGGTCTTATTCTTCCTATTCTCCTCCATATTTCCCAGCAAAAATAAGTGAAGCATAAGAACTAAAAGCCTTGGTTTGTGCAAATGCAGGATATTCATTAAACTCATTGGTTTGGTGTCTATTTTAGAGTAGTAATTACCGTATATACTCGTTCATAAGCCAATTTTTTTAGTAAAAAAGAGAAGGAGGTCAGCTTATGAATGGGTGTAGAGAGGGAGAGGTGAGACACAGCCCCTCCCCCCAACAGAGGGAGCAAGGAGAGGCAGCACAGCCAGCAGAGCCGGAAGGGAAGAGGCGGAGCCAGAGTCTCTACTTCTGGCCATGCTGCTCTCCCCCCAGCCTCCGAAGCAGCTGCAGCTCCGGGTCTGGCAGGCTGCAGCCGTGCCACTCGGCCCCGCCTCCCAGAGCAGGCAGTGGCCACGCCGCCCAGCCTGCAGGAGCACGCTGCAGCCATGCTGCCTGGCCCAGCCTGCTGGAACATGCTGCGGCCATGCCACCCAGTCTGGCCCGCTGGAGCAGCTCCAGCCAAGCCAGACACATCCTCCCGGGCCCTCCCCAGATAAGATGGGAAGGGATGGGGAGTGTCTGAGGATCCCGGGCTAGGGGTTGGGTCATGTGGGGGATGGTCACAGAGGTTACTCCCCTGACTCCTAGCTTCTCCCCCCCCAAAATATTTCCCCACCAGTTGCTGTCTCGGCCCGTCAGGTTAAGCAGCTGGTGCGCCGGGACACTTTGTTTACTTGGGTTTACCTCCGTGCCTGCGGACGCTCGAGGTAAACAAACCATCTCAGCCCACCAACGGCTTATCCTTATGGCCCAGGAGCCAAAGTTTGCTGACCCCCGAATTATAGTCAGCTTATGAACGGGTTATAATTTTTTTTCCATTTTTACTTATCCTTCTTGGAGGGGGTCGGCTTATAAACAAAGCGGCTTATGATCGAGTATATACGGTATATAATTAACCCTCCTGCCTCTTTTCATATTCTGATTCTGATCGCACAACCTTCTGAGACTCAACCTTGCCCATCCCTGCTTCTGGTGCCGTTCTGGATACAACTCTGAATGGGAAACAGTTCGACTAGCACCATGTGATGCAACAAGACTGAATTTACTCTGTGACTTGCTCTGTCATGTTCAGTTTCACTCAGCAAAAGCTAAAGTAACTCACATGATCAACACCAGGTTGTTGGGGTTTTTTTGCTGTTACTACAAGTTCACTAAGGCACAAAAAAAGATCTCTTGTGCAAAACTGAGAGAAAAAAGCATAATTCATTGTTTGCAAAATTCTTTGTGCTGCTCTGTTTGCAGAACTGGCATTTGATGGGCTTAGTGTTTCAATAGAATAGTGACAAACTGATAATGTTTGTCGCCAAATGGAACAGATAACTCAAGATTTAAAAAGTTGAAGTGACATGTCATAACGTGCAGTTGTCAGAACACAGTAATGTGATGTTTCAAAAAATCCACTCTACCTACAAGAGCATACTGTGCTTTCGAGTACATCACTCAGAATTGGTATTTTTAAGTAATTCAGGAATACTTTGCATCAGATCCTCAGTGGCTGTAACTCATCATAGCTCCATTGAAGTCATTGGAGCGTCACTGATTTACAGCAACTGAGGATTTGCCCCTTCGTAGTCCACCTTCAGTCTTCATTTATAACAGCCTGAGGTGCTATAGCTGCACTTGAGTCTCACCAACCGCCTTTGCTCTCTGAGCCTCTGCATGGACTATCAAAAGTGACAATTCTCCCATATTTTCAGGAAATCTTTTCCTCTTCTGCTTGCAGCAATCTGTCAATTTTTCTCAACTTTGACCTAGAAGGACCATCTTTAAGGGTGAGGAGATCTCGGTCTCCCAGGCCCATTCAGTCCTTGAGCTCCCTGTTAAGATTGCCTGCAAGTTTGCCAGTTAGTGCCTATCTTAAATTCTCATACCATGTGCATTAGAACCCAGCTCTGCAACCATTACTCAAACAGAGCCTACTCATCTGAATAATCTGGTTGTAGTCAATGGGCCAAACCCTCAGCTGGTGTTAAGCAGTCAGTAGAATTATGCCAGTTTACTTCAGCTGAGAATCTAGCCCAATCACATTACTTCCACTATAATAAAGTTATTTGTGACTAAGGGTTGGATGATGGGAGGTCTTAATTGGCACTTGTAGTTTAAACTAGCAATGCATTTTTTGAAGTGCAGAGTATACATTCAATATATACATAAGTTGGCTACTTGTTGTGATTTGGGCAAAATGTCATTGAAGCTGATGGATGTAACCCCAACCTTCATTTACGACAGTCAAAACAGTCAAACTCCTTTATGAAATAATAGTGATCTCCAAATCAACACACAGGCACAAGTCATCACACATAACAAAGGTGCCACTCAGGAATTTGAACTATGTGGACGGAGGGCTTCCCCAGGGATTGTTTTCAGGAGGGTGTAGGGTGACCAGATGTCCCGATTTTATAGGGACAGTCCTGATTTTTGGGTCTTTCTTATATTGGCTCCTATTACCCCCCATCCCGACTTTTCACACTTGCTGTCTGGTCACTCTAGGAGGGTGTGCGTACCCTGCAACCCCCCCACACACAGACACACACAAAGAATCTCCAGACATAGCCTGTACAAGCACAGTTAGCGTGTGGCCCAGAGAGTCTTCTGCTGGCTACAAGAGGCTTGTGGCTGTGAGCCAGGAAACATCTCCTGGTTGTTTGGTTCCTCCTGGATTCAAAGAAACAGGACTTTGTGCATTCTTTTTAGTAAAGAAAATTGTATCAAAGAAACACCTAACTCCATCACCAATTTCTCATCCATCTGGAACAACCTGCAAGAGCCTGAATTTTTTTCTAGTCATTCAGGTTAAAAAGGGGAACTCTTTTCTGCTCTTAGTTATTGTTTTATGTTATTTTCCAAAGAGAGAAAAAATTGTGATTTAATATGTTAGCATATGGCTAGCATCATAAATCTTGCAGAATGGTCTACCATTATAACAACATTTTGCCGAAGGATTATATTATTGTTTCCTTATCAGCAAAGAAGTGTGAAGTTCTTCAACTTACATTTTTGTCCATTTGTGAAGCCACATTTTAATAGAATCTTTAAAGGTTCTCAATTACTCACAAGCTTTATTTTTAAAAAATATATTTAAAATATATATTTGTATTACAGTAGCACAGAGGTGCCTGAGTCAGGATCAGGGCTCCATTGTGCTAGGTGCTGTACAAACACATACAAAGGCACAGTCCCTGTCTTAAAAAGCTTACAGTCCAATAGGTGATATAAAAGGTGGGGAGGATAGACAGATGATAGAAAGAGTATGTCTGAATTCCAGCTGGAACAAGAAGCATGTAAAATGGTACAAGAGATCCCATTCACAGCACATTTCTGCAGACTTAAGGTTTGCATAAAATTCAAAGTGTTATTTATCCAAACCAACCTAATTATTATTTTTTTCACATTTGACAATCAGTGCTGGTTCGTTAAACATTACGGTATTCTTTTAGCATAAATATAATTAGATGGACCAAATTCCTTTAGACCAGGGGTCAGCAACATTTCAGAAGTGGTGTGCTGAGTCTTCATTTATTCATTCTAATTTAAGGTTTCGTGTGCCAGGAATACATTTGAACGTTTTTAGAAGGTCTCTTTCTATAAGTCTATAATATATAACTAAACTATTGTTGTATGTAAAGTAAATAAGGTTTTTAAAATGTTTAAGAAGCTTCATTTAAAATTAAATTAAAATGCAGAGCCCCCTGGACCAGTGACCAGGACCCGGGCAGTGTGCCACTGAAAATCAGCTCGCATGCCGCCTTCGGCACACATGCCATAGGTTGCCTACCCCTGCTTTATACTAACTGCATTGTCTCTTACCTACTGGAAAAGACCTGGTTGCTATAATAAATATAAAGGGGATTCTTGACTGAGGCTGCTGGCCATAGACAGACCCTGTTGTTCTCCCAGTCTTTCTAGTTCCCAGGCTAACTAACGCAGTGATGATGTCTAGTGTCAACATATAGGTCATCCCTAAATCATGACCTGAAGTAACAGTTGTAGCTGCTGACTATGTTTGTGGACCAATCCCCAATTTTGACATATCATGCCAACCATGCCCTTTGTTGTTCCCATTTGATATTGATCTCCATTGACAATTTTGTTTAGGATGCAAATACAATAAGAATTTCACATCTATCCCAACATCAGAAATACACCTACCTCAGTTACAGAAACCTTTCATGTGTAAATAGACTAGAGAGTGGAATATCTTTTGGGAGGGGCAGGATATCCTCTTTCCAAGAGGACATTAGAAAAATACCATATTGTAGTTTTAAGTACCCTGATGACTTGGGGGCGGGGGGAAAGCTGGGGTGGCTTTATACTAAATTTCAGTTAGGACTTTTTTTTTTAAATCAAGCATAAAAATGTCATGTAATTTCAATGAATCCAGTCTAAAGGATTTTTCTCCTCCTTATACCGTCTCAAACCTATAAAACTCATGACTGACTTACACTCAAACAATATTTCTTTGGAGGTTGTTTTTTTTATATTAAGGTTATGTTCAGCGAAGCTGCAGTATGCCAGCCCAAGAGCTATTTGATGCACGCTGGAATGCACAATAAATGAAATGTGTTCATGGTTGACTGTAATTTAAAATATAAATTCTTAAAGATATTTAGGTTGAGATAATCGGAAATGTAAGACTCCATGGAAGTAAACAAAATGAGCCAAGTTCTGGCAGCTTGATGCCTGAGAGAACATCAACTTGGATCTCTGCTTTCTGCATTGGCTCCCCGTATTTGACATTCAGTCTCTTCAGCTGGACTGGCTCAGATTACCCAAGGAACCACCTTCATACGAAATCTACTACAACCCAATGTGAGCTGGTCAAAAGTTATGCATCAACATTTTTAGATGGAAAATTGCTATTTTGCCAACTGTCTGCTTTCAAAAATGTCACTTTTTGTTAAACTTTTTGTGTTTCCAAAAAAAACAAAAATGTGAAAATTCTCTCCCCTCTCCTCCCCCCAGTTTTTAGCAACAACAAAAATAAAAAAACTTAGGGATTGACTAAATATCAAATTAAAGTTTATTAAAAGTCTCCACCTACCAGTTGAAATTTTTCAGTTGCTGAATACCATAACATTTTCAGTTTGGCAGTTTTCAATGAATGGAAACTTTTTCGTTTTTGTCAATAAAACTGCAAAGAAAAAAGCCAAATAATTTTTTCCTGACCTGCTGTAACTCCAATGAACAATGGAATTGTAATCACTTATTTGACAAGGATTAAAACATGTGGAGAGAAGCATGGAGAGAAAGTAATACCTGTTTTCAAGAAATTAAAAACTTGTACAGTTCTCAGATACCATGGTGAATGACAAGCATAGGATAAAATATGAGAAAGGCAGGGTAGATAAATGGTGAACCTTACCTCTATTTGTGCTTACACAATGGTGTGCACTCATGGACCTATTTATGCACTTTTGGATGCCAACATCTGCACATGGTTAGTAGATTCAAATACTTGCTTCACTAGATGCTGGTATTCTCACACACCACACACGTGTGGACAAATAGGTTTTGTGTATGAAATTTCAGTCACCACTCTAGACAGGTGTTAGTGCACAACGGTGCATGCACAGATGTGGATATGCCCAAAATTCCATGGGCATGTGTGTTCAAAGCAGTCCTTATAACAGTATGAACTGTACTTTCCTTGGTAATAACACTTTAGTTTTTAAAAATGAAGGGATGCAATGGTGCTTTGCTAAAATAGATAAGCTAGCCCTCCCTCTGAAACATCACTGCACTCATGTTCTATCATCAAATAAGCCTGTATGTGTGCTCATTTACTGTCTGATCACATTCGGGTGTGATCATGCTGCCAGTGCGCTCAAGCCAGGCCCGTGCTTTTCATCACTTTGCCTGTCCGTTCTGCTTTTGTATGCAGACAGCAAAGTGAAATTTCTAAGCACCCTGCTCTCTGAAGCATTTGAACAGCAAGACTCTTATAAGTTTCCCTTTGCCACTTGCATACAAAAATAGATTAGGCAGGAACAATAGAAAAAAGATTAAATATGCATCTTATTCATACACTCATCTGCAATTCAAAATTCAACAAGTTGACCATATTTTTCAGCCTACCAGTCTTGACAGCTCTAACCTTTTTCTTCATGCAATTAATGAATGTTACACTCTCTAATATTAATAACTAGTAGATTGTTATGTTACATTGCATTTTTTTTCAATTTGTGTTCTTTGTGATATTTTCCTTGTTTACTGGAATACAACAAAACAAATATCCGACGTACAATCAAGTAGCAAGCAAAATATGTTATGCAACATTTGCAGCTTTTTTGTTTGCTTCTTTGATGATTATTTTTTCATGGAAATGCAGATACTATTAAGCACATCTGAAATGCAGAAGGATGCCTGACTCCTATTAAGTCTATGCTGTACAGAAAACACAATGAATACAACTACTGTACAGTGGCTTCTATTTGTTGGCAATCTTTTAAAAGTGTATTATCTCAAGCATTATGAATTATGCAGTTCTATAGTCAATTGAAATTCAGCCTTGTGGGTTATCTAAGGATGATGGAAGTTTCTGACAAGAAGTAGCCACATAAATAGGATGGCTATAGAAAGAGAACCTAAGTGGTGCATATATTGCATCAAACCAAAAAATTATAAAGTGTTTGCTTTCCTGAATCTCTCAGTAGAGATTGAATTACAAAAATATACTGTATATACAATAAATGTCTCACCCCCACACCTGCCACACAAATTTTAGGCCTAATTTTACTGTTATTTCATCCAGATTAGACCATTGTTACTGAGTGCATCTGGCCCCATGTGTCAGATTTGCAAATGGGTAACAAATGCACTCACAAAAGTGTGCATGTGCTTCTTGCCCCACCACACCCCTCACCCCTGCTCCATTTGCTTGTGCAAACCTCACTACACAGAGATAAGAACACTGCATGACTGACAGCTCATTTTCACATGCAATTACTTTTGAGCGTAAATTCAGAGGCATGCAGATGCAAATGTGTATATGTACTTTCCCGCATCAACCTGTCGCACTGATGGGGGCATGTGGGTGTGGACCAATTTCTGTTGATTCATCAAACAAGCTTTCAAGTTTGCACAGAGCTCTTCTTGGGACCAATACAGCAAATTCCTGTATCCAGAGTTTATATTGCCATGTGACTTGAAATTACAATAAGGAGGTGAGAGGAATCAGCTTTTGACTTCTCTTCCCTCCTGACCCATGCTGAGACATCATTGGAACATGCCAGGAGAAGAGGAAGCACATGCATTATGGGAAGGAAGTGATGCCTCTTCCTAGTAATTCAACTTTGAGCAAATATTTTTAAAAAATATTTGCCTGAAACTGAAAAATCATAATTCGGTCTAGAATTTGGCCAAACACATATTTAAAGCTGAATTTCAGACCAGAGCCAACGCCAAACTATCACATTATTAGTTTGTAATGCAATTAGCAAGGCGTACATCATAAATAAAGTTGCTGGGCATGGTGCATTATTGAACTTTTCAGTCAAGTAAACAGAGTATTTAAATTGTTTATCAGTGAATATCCCAGCTAGTGCATGGTTCTTTTAGTATACAATTTGATTGAGTCCCTGAACCTACAATTAAATCCATGTGGTTGACTTCAGTGGATCTCCATGTAGGTTTATTATCCTATCTCTTAGAACTGGAAGGGATCTTGAAAGGTCATTGAGTCTAGCCCCCTGCCTTCACTAGCAGGACCAAGTACTGATTTTGCCCCAGATCCCTAAGTGGCCCCCTCAAAGATTGAACTCACAACCCTGGGTTTAGCAGGCCAATGCTCAAACTACTGAGCCATCCCTCCCCCCTCAAAGGCTTATCCACATGGAACAAATTTCAGCATCAGGGCCTAATTTGGTACATACTGCAAATATTCTTGAGACAGCGCACAAGTATAACTGGTGGACTATAAAAAAGTAGGTTATTAAAACTCACTTCATTTTTGCTAGTCTAATGTGCATCCCTACAGAAATAGAAATGAAAAAGAAGACCAATATCAGTGGCTGAAATTGACTCAACCGCTGGTGATAGCTGATTCTGCTTCCATTTGCACAGAAGTGGATATTGGAAGGGCAAAAAACAGAAGATATCTCTTTGCCTAGTTATTCAGTCTTCAAGCTTCATCTTACTTATCTTTTTCAATCATACATTTAGAGTTTTATGACTTCCAAATATCAGCAAGTCCATAGGCAAAACAAACAAAAACATTATATATGAATCCAAACATTCCTAACCAAGTTAAAAGGTACTACTGTGGGGGAAACAGAAAGGGGAAATACAGGTATTTTCTTAAGTGAAAAAATTGTAATAGTTGGTAGTTTGTGGGTCTGCACTGAAATCTGAAATAGGTTATTTCTACCTGTGGCTTAGTAACCTGCAACTGTGGGTGGTTCAGTTTTTGCCTATATAATTTCATATAGAAATATGCTCAGTGTTTAAGGAGTGACAGAGTTATATGGTAAGTACATCATATATGTCCTTTTCTGAAAGAAATAGTTTTGACAGATCTATCGAAATTTTGCCTTGAGAATTATAGAGGATCTGGAGCCAAATATGACCTTCCAACTGATGTTGCCTGCAGGGGATTCAGTGTCCAAAACAAGAGACAGCTTAAATGTCTGGCACATGTTTCCATCAGAAACCTGAGCATAAAATTAGAATTTTCATGAATGGCACAGAAAATAAAAGCATTGCACATAAGTTCTAACTAATCAATTTTAGCAAACTTGTGGTTTTTGTGAGCCATACTAGCTTAAAATTGCTCACGCAAACACACACCCACCCACCCACTTTAAATGAAAAAGAACCATCTTGTTTTCAGATTCAAGCCTATGGTAAAACACACAGTATTTTTTCTTTACTAATACTGCAGCTGGCACTTCAGACAGACTGGATTTGATTGAATTGAAATCATCTTCATTGATCTTCTCCTTTAGTGAAAAGGCTAAACAGTATTTAAACTCTTCTGTCTGGACACTATGCACTTTTCTAGCTATATGTTGCCAAGTGAGAAATAATAGGAAAAAATGAGTTTAGTGTTTATTTTCTTGGCAGATGTGAAAATAGAAAACTTACAGGCAAAGACAAAAGGGACATGTATATCTATAAACAAAGAGAGTACTATTGATTAAAGAGCTCTGAATTATAGCCAAATAATTTACTATTGCATTAAGCTTCACCATAAAGAATCTATTCAGCATGTAATATAAATATTGGCATTTAAAAGCTCAGATGGTTTCTGTAGTGAATTTTGTTTTCTTAATCATATTGTTGAAAACAATACAAAGTCCAGTAGTATTTCAAGATATTGTTAGGTGCTGGAAAGTTTGAAAGAGACAAATTCTGCTGTCGTTACAGAACAAAATACTACTCAAAAAGAGAGTAATTTTTCCATTGATTTCAGTGATACTACTTGTAGATCAAGGTAGTAAAGGGGGCAGAAACTGGCCCACAATCTTTTGCTGAAATTCTTCTCTCACTTTTGTTATTATAAAGTAAACAGACTAAGGCCTGGTCTACACTGGGGGGGCATCGACCTAAGATATGCAACTTCAGCTACGAGAATAGCATAGCTGAAGTCGACGTATCTTAGATCGACTTAGAATCATTTACTTCGCATTCTCACGGTGTGGGATCAATGGCCCCACTCCCCCGTCGACTTTGCTTCCGCCTCTCGCCGAGCTGGAGTTCAGCAGTCGACAGGAGAGCAATCGTGGATCAATGTATCGCGTCTACACTACACGCGATAAATCGATCCCCGATAGATCGATTGCTACCTGCCAATCCAGCGAGTAGTGTAGACGTACCCTAAAAGTCAACAGATTTACAACAGTGTTGCTGAGAACAGAATTTGGGCCATTATCCGTAAACAAATATGTAACTAGCTTCATAGTCATTCACTGTTACCACCCTGCACACAAATCTCAATATCAAAGATTATCACTTGCAAAGTACCTGAAACAAACATCTTGCACTGTTCAGTTACTTGGGGCAACATACTCTATGAAGAACACTACTTTTTTAACTTTACATTATTCACTATGATGACAATGTTCTTAAAAATTTTGCCCAGATTTAAGGCTGGTATGTGATAGATAGGGTTGTTTACTTTTCTTTTTATATATATGTATATATTAATCACAACTAAAAATGCTATTTGTGCAATCAGTTTTATCCTGGTTACCATTCACATTTTGATCTTCTCTTTGATGGGCTATGAGTGATATGTGATAATATTTATGTACAAGGTGACTAGATGTTACTGTTCAGTTAATGTTTTCATAATTGTGCAAGGAAACATATCTAGTTTGTGCTATTGTGAGCATATGTTGTGCCTGTAGGAATATATGATTAGATCAAATACTTGGAGCAATTCTGGGAAATAACTAGATGATGATTTTTTTCAAAAACTGGAGCCTTGTATTTGCAGATATTTATACACATTCTTAACTTTATACACACTAGTCTTATTGAATTGAATGGGATTACTCCTCATGTGCTCACAATCATTAATAGATTTTATCCTTGCACCACCTCTATAAAGTGGACAAAATTTATTTGGAACAGAGGCACAGGGTAAATTAAGTCACTTGCCCAACATCACACAGAAAGTCTGTGGCTAAATCATGTATTGTACACAGATCTCCTGGGTCGCAGCCCAATGCTCTATGTAGAAGACCATCCATTCTTATTTAAGGAGCCACAGAGCAGTCCCGTCTGTATGGGCACATACGTTCTCCAAAATGAACTAGGGATGTGTCCTGTCTAAAGTGACCAACACAATTCACATTTGAATCCTGTGTTGTGTATAAATAACTGCTAGACATTTGAAAAATAACTATGAATGACAGACAACACTGAGAAAATTCCAAGCTTTCATGGACATTCACAAACAGAAATTATTCATCAGATAAATGATTTACTATATATATTATTCTCTCAACTTTACTTATCAACAAGGAACCAGTTCCTAAACCTCAAAACAAATTTCTGGAACCAAATCAAATAAAATCTTTTAAATATTAAAATAAAGAAAATTTTTAAAAAAGTTTTAGAAGGGATCAAAATCCTTGTGTTTTATGGCAACCTGACCTCCAATTACTGAGGTGTAGGAAGAAACTTTCCCTAGAGACAGGTTACCTTCCTAGACAAGCCAGGTTATCCCATAACACAGAGGTTTTCACGTTTTTTTTCATTTGCGGACCCATACAAAATTTCAGATGGAGGTGCAGACCCCTTTGGACATCCTGGACAACGACTGCAGACCCCATGGGGTCCATGGACCACAGGTTGAAAGCCACTGCCATAACAGTTAGGAACTGTAGAAAACTGATAAGGGAAACAAAGGGATACAAGGAGAAATCTATGGCCAGCAGAGTGAAGGACAATAAGAAGGAAGTTTTTAAATATACTAGAAACAAAAAGAATCCTGACAATGATATTGCTCGATTATTAGATGGTAGAATTATCAGTAATAATGCAGAAAAGGCAGACATGTTCAATATATCATCTGTTTTTCCTCCCAAATACAGAACTGAAATATTTAGTCTCATCATATGGTGATAACACTCTTTCCATTCCACTAGTATCTCTGGAGGATGTTAAACAGAAGCTACTAAAGTTAGACTTTTTTAAATCAGCAGATCCAAATAACTTGTATCCAGTGGTTTGAAAAGAGCTGGCCAAGGAGCTTACCAGACCATTAATGCTGATTTTCACTAAGTCTTGGAGCACTGGGGAAGTTCTTGAAGACTGGAAGAAAACTAATATTGAGCCAATTCTTAAAAAATGTAAATGGGATGACTCAGGTAACTATAGGCATGTCAGCCTAACATCAATCCTGATGTGACCTTGGGAGCCCCTCAGTACCAACTGGTAGAGGACACACCATATTGTAACTTGCATCAGGCCTGACACACACATTGCCCCAACACACTGTTGTCATGATATTCATTTAAAAGATGTCTTGTAATATAGCATTGAAAACTAACAACATGCTGGTCATGAATATCATCGTGACACATATGTAACAATGCTGTATGTACAATTAGGGATACTCACCTATATTATGTTTTAGAGTTGGTAAATAGACAAAGGAAGCTAAACAGGTTTTTTACCTAGATAAAGGAGTGTGTATTTGTTTGACCAGTTTTATCACAGGCAGAGAGCAATGCAAATATATTTACATTTAAGGAAAACAAAGCCATCAAGCTAACAAGCAGGGGAGAAGACTGCTTAATGATCACGATGGGGGATGGAGTGTGCACCCCCGGGAAGCCTTCCCGGCTCTTGAAACAGAGACAATGAACTTTGCGATAATATAAAGGGGGGCAAAAAGACATTCAAGTTATCCATCACCTAGGAGACAAAGGGAAGCTGCACCTTTGAGTTCATGAAAAATGGATCCTCTTAATCTGGCAGGCAAGAATAGCTGGAAACTGACATAGTGAAAAACCTGCCTAGGCAAGTGTTGTAACTTGCTGAAATTAAGTTTTAGTAGCAAGAAAGTTTATGTTTTGTTTTATTTGTAACCTTTAATATTGCCTTTCTGTCTTTCTTGAAATCACTTAAATCTGTGTTCTTTTTTTAATAACCTTATTCTTAGTTTTACTGCAAACCAGCTCAGTGCTGTTGATTGTATAGTCCAAGCTGAGCTAACAAGCTGTTTTATGTACTGGCTCTTTGGCCAGTAAATGTGGTGTTACCTGTGAATGTCCAGTAAGAGGGACTGGAGGCTATAGGGAAGATGGTTTGGGGGAGACTCAGGAACAGATAAGGTTTTTGGGTTGCTGGGTTGGTGGAAGCCCAAGTGAGACCATTGTGCTATGAACATGCCGCAGGGAATCTCAAGGAGGAGCAAAGAAAAGTTATTTTACCTCAATATTTGGGATTGGTACGACCAGTGCTGAAATACTGTGTCAAGTTCTGGTGCCTACAATTCAAGAAGGATGTAGGTAAATTGGAGAAGGTTCAGAAAAGAGCAGGCCCACTGACGGGAGGGAGGAGGGTGTAAAAACAGGTCAATTGGCCAGAGAACCAGCTATTTAAAAGGGCCCGGATACATATTTTTTTAATAAAAATTAAGATTAAAAAAAGAAATCTGTTTTCCTGCTGCTGCTCTGTACAGAGCGCCATCCCGCATTGTACAGTAACGGTTTGTCAGAGCACTGCTACACCCTGCTGGTCTGACAGTCTGGCAGAGCATCAACAACAGCAGCCTGGGAACCGCGGAGCTTGCTGCCCCCTCTGGCTGCTCGGGAGCCGCTGTGCCTGGCTTTTCGACTGAAGGGCTGAGGACAGGGAGACTTCAAAGAGGAACAAGCTCCCTCTGCGCTACCAGACTTTCTCCCCCAGAGCTGCAGTTCCTCGCCGAACACAAGCCAGCAAGTTCAGCCACCAAGTTGAGCCGCCCTACATTTGCCAAAAGGGAGCCAGGGCTAGCCCCGCCCCCCCCACACTTTGCTGCTGCTAGCACCGGCTGACGAGCTGCTATCATGAGCGCAGGATGAAGGGCCACCTCCACTGCTCAGTCAGGAAATGAGGTGTGGGTTTTCCCTCTGCCTTTGCCCCTGGCTGCCTGCTCGGAGATCTCCCAGTAGATGTGGCGCACCATGCCTGCTGTTTCCTCATTGCTCTGGGTGTTGATGTCCCACAGCTCCGGCAGCACAAGTATATGACTCTGTTGGTCATATTCAGTTACATCTGGTATATCAGTTTTTTCCTTGTCTTTAGATTACACATGAATCACAATTAGGTGTTTAATTAGCCTACTTGATACTTTAGGTGTTTTCTTACTCTGTGCTTCTTTAAATGTTTTATATATTAATTAATTTCATTCCATAATGTATTTATTTAATTTAAATATATAATTCAAAATAACAAATTCTACATCTTCTATTTAGGCTCACAATTTGTTTAATACTGGTGCTGTACCTGGAAAGAAAAGTTAACTAGATCAAGCAACGCCATTACTTATGCATAGTGGGTTCTAATGTGTTCTCAATAGTGTCATAAATCTCAGCCATCCCTTTATAGCGGGGGGCATTGATTGTTCTACTCTGGGCCCTGAAATTGCTGTCAGCGAGCCTGGAGAAGAGCCACAAGAATGATTAAAATATTAGAAAACATGCCTTACACAGTGATAGACTCAAAGACATCAGTTTATTTACTTAACAAAGAGACGGTTAAGGGGTGACTTGATTATAGTCTATCAGTATCTATATTATAAATACTTGATTATAGTCTGTTCTATATGGGGAGCTATCAGAGGGAACAAGAACAACAGGACGTTCCAAAGCTTTGCTATAAAGACACACGCAAGCGAGATATGAAGGAATTTGGAATTGATCCTGACCAATGGGAAGTCTTGGCAAGTGTTCGTAACAAGTGGCACCATCGTCTCCATCAGGGTATCAAAGTCCATGACAAGAGCTGGCTCCTACAGCTTGAAGAGAAAAGAGCCTGTAGGCAGCAAGCAGCTCCCAACCAAGATAAAGACATTTCCAATAACTGCCAAAGATCATGCAAATCTCGGCTTGGACTATTCAGGCACATGAGACATTGCAAACCATCTACATCATAGGCTGAAATTCCCACCGTTTCTCACAGATGAAAGGATGCCAACAATAGATAAATATCTACATGAGGAACAAATATTTAGTAATGGGCTCTTCAATCTAGCAGAAAAAGATATAGCACAATCCAATGGCTAGAAGTTGAAGCTAGACAAATTCAGACTGGAAATGAAGTGGACATTTTTAACAGTGAGAGTAATTTACTACTGGAACAACTGACCAAGGGTCATGGTGGATTCTCCATCATTGTACGTTTTAAAATCAAGATTGGATGTTTTTCTAAAAGATTTGCTCTAGGAATTATTTCAGGGAAGTTCTGTGGCCTGTCTTACATAGGAGGTCAGATTAGATGATCACAAAGGTCCTTCTGGTGTTTGAATCGATGCATCTATAATTGTCTGACAATGGCTAGTATCCCTTCAGCAAAGACAAAATACTGGACTAGATGGCCCACTGGGTCTGACCTGGTAATTTCTATGTTCCTAATTCTGAGAATTTTATTTTGTGTGAAATGCTTCTTGTTTTCTGGCCAGAACCAATATTACAGTTATGTTCTGGTAATCTGAATAATCATTCAAACTATTAAAACACAAATTGTCAACATCACGTCAAAATATACAAAGTCAATATCTTTAAATCAAACTAAGTTTTCAAGCAATATTTTTCTTACTCTAAATTTACAGAAATGCAAAGTATTAGTGACAGCAATATTTTTCCATGAGTTTGTGCGTATGGTGAAATCAATGTTTAGCAACATTTTCCAATAAAAATATAATCTTCCCAAGCCTACCGAGGGGATATAGCAGTGCAAAGCATTTATAGTAACTTCACTAGAATGGTATACAGGTTGATTTAGTTGGAAACAGGTTATGACAACTCCCTGATGTATACAGGGTGGAGTTGACAAAAAAATAAGCTGCATGGAATGCTGACAATGCTTGACTATTAGAATTATACAATGTCATTTGGCAAGACAGTTTCTTTTCCTATTTTGGTGTAGTATTATCATTCACAATGATGTGGTCATGTGAAACGACTGCACTGCTTTGCAGGTTGCGATCATTTTCATTAGCTTCCTACAAAACAGCACAATAATTTTCTTACAGCATCAGTTCCCTCTCTGGATATGTCTGAATAGGAAAAGTTTGAGATGAAATATTCACTGAAATGATACTGCATTGCAGTATCCATTTCTATCTGCTGTGATTTGCTTTATGGAATCACTTTAGAAAGCTCAACTTTCATGACATTACTTTAAAGATGGGTAAAACAAGTCATCATGTCTTTTGACCAAACATCTGATTTTAAGAAAACCAAATGACAGTTGCCTTGGGTTAACCAGCAGAGCTGGTGTGCATTGAGCACTGGAAAAAAAGATTCTTGTCTGAAACTCCTAGCTCAGAGGCTCACCATGACATTGGAAATTTTTGTGAAGCAGTCTATTTTTTCTGCTTTGTTACTAGTCTTACCCCTTCTACATCCCTCAAGCAAGAAACTAGAAGAAAGCTTTGAACCCTGATATCCCACACAGCGGTGTGCACACAAATTGTCCAATAATTGCCATTATCCTCTGTGGCACTGCTTGGCAACCAAATTGTAGGAGGGGGTAGGGGATGACATAATACCCACATAGCTATGGTAAAGTAGCAGAACTTCTGTCACACAATTTTACTAAGCAAGGGTTTCTAAGAGAGCAAACATAATGTTGTGTATTTTCACTGACTACATCTTTGTAAACATTTTAAGTCTGAATCTTTTTCAACCGTGGAATAAAATACACCCAACATGACTAAGCTCGCCAGGCAATCACTGAAAGACTGGGGAAGGTATAAGTTAAATAAATCAGCATGCCGTATTGTTTGTTAGTTGTTTTTCTTGTGTAACCCTTCTGGCCATCTAAGTTGGCAGCAACAAGGGCCGGGTTCTGTATCTAGGGGTTCCATTTCAATAACGCAATGCAAATCCAGCTTGAGCCCCCACCCAGTGACCTGGGACAATTACATACCACCCCCTGGATGCCTCTAAGAGGCAATATTTCCCCTCTCGCAAGCACAGAGTCTGAGTGTAGCAGAAAATCTTTAATAACATGAGGTAAACAACATCAGCATTAAATTGGAAAAACACCACAAACAGGATTCATAACACAAACCATGAACAAAAAAAACCCCACCCCAGCAAATTGGGCTGTGTCCTTTCCCTTTGGCTCTTGAATCCAGCAACCCAAAAATCACCCAGAGTCCCCAAAGTCCAACAAATCCCAAAGTCTCTGTCCCTGGTCAGTGCAGCCCCAGAGTAAAAGGGGGGCACGCAGGGTGTTAAGGGGCACCTTACATGATCCAAGGCTGGCCGGCTGTCTCTCCGTGGGGTTCCACTGCAGCCTTCACCATGAGCCAGTCCACTTCCTGCCGTCCCACGAACTGTTCCGCTCTATGAGCTGCTCCGCTTCGCTCACTGACCTGTGAACCGCTCCAGCCGTCCCCGCAAACAGCTCTGCTCATCGTTTCTTGGGCCGCTCCAACCCTCCCTGCAAGGCTCCACGCTGCTCGCTGCTCCTCCAGTCGTCCCCACAAATTGCTCCGCCAGCTGCTTAGCAATATAGCTTCAGGCTCCCCCACTAGTTAACACAGCACTCAGTGATCTCAGCTCTTAATAACTTTAGCTCTTTTGTGATTTCAGCTCTTAGCAATTTCAGCTCACAGTAGGGGAGCCCCAGTGCTGGTGCACCATTGGCCCAAAGTGAATTCAGCTCAGCAGCCTGTAACTAGACTCCTAATGGAATCAAAGTTAGCTCTAACATTCAACAATGGAGAGAGAGAAGGTGATGCAATTGGTGTTTCAAGCCCTCAGAGGGGGCCCATGCCATCAGGTACAAATACCTGTCCCCAGCCTCTCTCAATTCACTGGGTTTTGTAACCCATGCCCCTTGTCAAGCAAGTGCTACTTAGGTAATGGTGAAGGACTCACTTAGTCCTTCTGTCATACAACAGTTCCACTGGTCTTGATTCACAGAATCAGGGTAACAAAACTTTATTCTTCCTGCCCCAATAACAGAGAAACACACCAGCCAAAGTAACCACTTTCAGTTGCTGTTGTTTCATGCCAAGCGAATGGGTGTGCCTATGCAAACAAGATCAGCCCCTGGAGTTCTTTTCCACACTTGCCATAATTCACCACCAGATGTCAGGGTAGAGCTCATCCTTACTCTCCTTACACTTGTTATACCCTTCATGTTTCACAAGCCAAATGAATGCTAACTCAGTGCAAGTCATGCTGGTGCTTTACCAGTTACACCTACCTGGTAATGTATACCATAGTTTAGGTCTTTTCACTCATCACTGGTTCTGGCCTGATGTGAGCAAGCTGTTTGGTCCTTCTACCAGATTTCCCCTCAAAGACCAAGGGAATACAAAAATACAAAAAAATATGGATTTTTGCAGATTACACAAAGCATTTCTGTAATACTCATTACGGGCCAGAATGCAATACCCTTATTTGTATTCAATAGTACCTTACATCCCAAGTAGTCTCAATGAAGTCAATGTGAGCACTGAGGGAGTAAGATTCTATTCTGTATGACTGACAGTACCAAAACGGAACCCATCAAATAAAGTGCAATATAAAACTGGAATTGCTTTAATCTGTTCATGGTTCATCTGTTCTGATGTCCCTAGCCTCTGTTTGCCAGAAGCTGGAAATGGGTGACAGGGGATGGATCACTTGATGATGACCTGTTCTGTTCATTCCCTTTGGGGCACCTGGCATTGGCCACTGTCAGAAGACAGGATATTGGGCTACATGGACCTTTGGTCTGACCCAGTATGGCCATTCTTATTCACATAGGAGGGATGGAAGAGGTGAGGCTAGCAATTATAATTACACCATTTAGTAGCTACAGTAAGTGGTATAATGCAATACAGGGAAGATTTTCCCTTCAATTAGATCATTTCAGCCTAATATGTATAGCTGAAGTTTTACAACTTAAAAATAATGGACCTTTGAACTAGAATGTGGGAGCCAAAGAAGACTGGGTGTCTGCAGACAATGCACTCCACTGCATTTGCAATAATTAACCTTTGTCTTATGTGGTCATTCCTTTGCTACATGCATCAGTCACTCTTCATTCTTCCCAAAAGATTTCTGGGAAATTCATCATCCCCAAACAAGGGTTCCTTAACTGACCTGGATCACTGTGAGGTCGAATTTACTATAATACAATACAAGTCTGCTTAATCTCAGTTGGTTCCTCATGTTGGCTCTGGGTAGTCAGGCTTAAATAGGGAACAGAGAGATTCTGATTTGCTCAGAAAGGGTCTCCTGTTGTTTCATGCTAGTCACAGCAACTGGTCAGAACCTCTATGAAGGTATCTCCTATTTCAATCAGAGTGTTTCTCCAGGTTGACATTTTGGGGATTTTCTTTAAAATAATGAGCGTATGCAAATGTTTTCTTTATAAAGTCATTTGAATTAATTTCCTCTTTACCAGTAAGGAGGGAGAGAGTCTGATCTATTCTACTCTTACATGAATGTAACTGAGATCAGAATCTGGCCCACTTAAGGTCCTGGCACTTTTCTGTCTGTCCAACATTTCTGACTTCTCCACAATACAAACACTTTTCAGCACTGAAGGCTCCCAAGTCAGACTTCTTGTTGGTGGCCACTTTGGCTTCAGTCTTCTAAGTTTTCTGCTTCATCTCTTCTTTTTTAGTCAGATTGTCACAAGCGACAAGGAGCACTTCAACCTTTTTTCCCCTTCCAGGAGAAAGGGGCTGTCTAGAGTACTTTCGGTTTGAAGCGCAGCTAAAGCAGGCCAGAAAAAAATCAAAAAAGTCAGAATTGACATAGAAAAGAAAATCCATAACAAAATGTTTTCTGGACAGCTCTATAATTTGAAACTTTTGTCAAAAAAAGAGAAAAAAATCCATAATGTTTTCCATGAAACCTTTACCTTCTCATTTTCCAACCAGCTGTAGTGGGTGGATTGATCAAATAGGGCTGCCATCAACAGTAAGCTGAGGTAGATACATGAAGAGAGGTACCCGCTGGTATCATTACTTCAGATTAGGGCTGTCAAGTTAAACAATAATACAATACTATTTATTTAAATATTTTGGATGTTTTCTACATTTTCAAATATATTGATTTCAATTACAACACAGAATACAAAGTGTACAGTGCTTACTTTATATTTATTTTTATTACAAATATTTGCACTGTAAAAAACAAAAGAAATTGTATTTTTCAATTCACCTCATACAAGTACTGTAGTGCAATATCTATCATGAAAGTGCTACTTACAAATGTATAATTTTTTTTTGTTATATAACTGCACTCAAAAACAAATCAATGTAAAACTTCAGAGCCTACAAGTCCACTCAGTCTACTGCTTGTTCAGCCAATTGCTAAGACAAACACGTTTGCTTACATGTCCGGGAGACACTACTGCCTGCTTCTTATTTACAATGTCACCTGAAAGTAAGAATAGGTGTTTGCATGGCACTTTTGTAGCCAGCATTGCAAAGTATTTATGTGCCAGATACGCTAAACATTCATATGCCCCTTCATGCTTTGGCCACCATTCCAGAGGACATGCTTCCACACTGATGATGATCGTTAAAAAAATAATGCAACAATTCAATTTGTGACTGAACTCCTTGGGGGAGAATTGTATGTCTCCTGTTCTGTTTTACCCACATTCTGCCATATATTTGATGTTATGGCAGTCTAGGATGATGACCCAGCACATGTTCATTTCAAGAATACTTTCACAGTAGATTTGACAAAACGCAAAGAACGTACCAATGTGAGATATCTAAACATAGCTACAGCACTCAACCCAAGGTTTAAGAATCTGAAGTGCCATACAAAATCTGAGAGGGATGAGGTGTGGCGCTTGCTTTTAGAAGTCTTAAAAGAGCAACACTCTGATGCGGAAACTACAGAACCCGAATCACCAAAAATGAAAATCAACCTTCTGCTGGTGGTATCTGACTGAGATGATGAAAATGAACATGCATCGATCCGCACTGCTTTGGATCTTTATTGACCAGAACCCATCATCAACATGGACATATGTCCTCTGGAATGGTGGTTGAAGCATGAAGGGACATGTGAATTTTTAGCGCATCTGACATATAAATATCTTGCAATGCTGGCTACGACAGTGCCATGCGAATGCCTGTTCTCACTTTCAGGTGACATTGTAAACAAGAAGCAGGCAGCATTATCTCCTGCAAATTGTAACCAAATGTATTTGTCTGAACGATTGGCTAAACAAGAAGTAGGACTGAGTGGACTTATAGGCTCTAAAGTTTTACATTGTTTTATTTTTTAATGCAATTTTTTGTACATAATTCTACATTTGTAAATTCAACGTTCATGATAAAGAGATTGCACTAGAGTACCTGTATGAGGTGAACTGAAAAATACTATTTCTTTTGTTCATCATTTTTACAGTACAAATATTTGTAATAAAAAATAATAATATAAAGTGAACACTGTAAACTTTGTATTCTGTATTGCAATAAAAATCAATATATTTGAAAATGTAGAAAACCATCCAAAATATTTAATACATTTCAATTGGTATTCTATTTTTTAACAATGCAATTAATCAAGATTAATTTTTTTAATTGCAATTAACTAAAAAAAAATTATCACATGAGTTAACTATGTTTAAATCGACAGCCCTAATTCAGATTTATAGTGGTATGAATGAAAGGAGGATCAAGCCCCATCTAAAAAATGCATTAGGAACCAGCTCTGGTAACCTGCCCCAGTCTTAAGTAGCTACTTTAAATTAAAGATTAATTTAAAGCTAAACCTCAGATCCAAGGCCTTGAATTTTGGGGAGAAGCAGGCTTGGAATCTGGATCTGAATTCTGAAGTTTGGTCCCATCACTACCTTAAAATAATCCCAAAAACATTTCCAATGTCACTTTAATCTATCCAGAGTTAAAGAAATTGCTCACTACCGCTGTAGAAAATCAGCAACTGATTATTTTCTGGTCTCTGGGCATGCAAGACTGAATAAAATCTGTTTTACAACCCAAGCCATGTCCCATCTGTATAGTCTGAAGCTGTTCTATATCTGAGTAGAACATACAGTTGCAAAAGCTGGAGTGTAAACATATAAAATAAAAATCAGTATTCAGGCAAACACTTTACAAGTGTGTTCCAGCTTGTGCTTCTGAAAGATGGCCATTGGTGGAGATTTACTAGCAGAATCCAGACATCCTTTGACAAGTTCTACCCAAATTGCACATGAATGAGAAGATTAAATAAAATAAGCTATTTTAGTTACTCAAAGGTCAGTATGTGGTAACTGTTCCTCTAGGGTTATACAAAATCCCCGATTTTAGTGACTATCTTTCCAAACCGTGTACATTATAAGTATGTTGAGAATACAATACACTTTGCCTCATTTATTATCAAGCTGATAAAGTTTACAGACAATACCAAGCTGGGAGGGGTTGCAAGATCTGGAAAACTAAACAAATGGTCTGAAGTAAATAGGACAAATGAAAAGTACTACACTTAAAAAGGAATAATCAGTTGCACACATAGAAAATGGGAAATGACTGCCTAGGAAGGAGTTCTGCGGAAAGAGATCTGGGGGTCATAGTGGATCACAAGCTAAATATGAGTCAAAAACTGTATAAAAAAAGCAAACATCCTTCTGGGATACATTAGCAGGAATGTTGTCAGCAAGAACAAGAAGTAATTCTTCTGCTCTACTCTGCATTAATTAGGCCTCTACTCGAGTATTGTGTCCAGTTCTAGGTGCCACATTTCAGGAAAGATGTGGACAAATTGGAGAAAGGCCAGAGAAGAGCAACAAAAATAATTAAAGGTCTAGAAAACATGACCTATGAGGGAAGATCGAAAAAATTGGGTTTGTTTAGTCTGGAGAAGAGAAGACAAAAGAGGGGACATGATAACAGTTTTCAAGTACATAAAAAGTTGCTAGAAGAAGGAGGGGGAAAAATTGTTTTCTTTTACCTTTGAGGATAGGACAAGAAGCAAAGAGCTTGCATTGCACCAAATGCAGTTTAGTTGGGATATTAGGTAAAACTTCCGAACTGTCAGGGTGGTTAAGCACTGGAATAAATTGCCTAAGGAGGCTGTGGAATCTCCGTCATTGGAGATTTTTAAAAGCAGGTTAAACAAACACCTGTCAGGGATGATCTAGATAATAGACCGGTTGGCAGCCAGTATCAAGCAGAGTGCCCCAAGTGTCGGTCCTGGGGCCGGTTTTGTTCAATATCTTCATTAATGATCTGGAGGATGGCGTGGACTGCACCCTCATCAAGTTTGCAGATGACACTAAACTAGGAGGAGTGGTAGATATGCTGGAAGGTAGGGATAGGATACAGAGGGATCTAGACAAATTAGAGGATTGGGCCAAAAGAAATCTGATGAGGTTCAACAAGGACAAGTGCAGAGTCCTGCACTTAGGACAGAAGAATCCCATGCACTGCTACAGACTAGGGACTGAGTGGTTAGGCAGCAGTTCTGCAGAAAAGGATCTAGGAGTTACAGTGGACGAGAAGCTGGATATGAGTCAACAGTGTGCCCTTGTTGCCAAGAAGGCTAACGGCATTTTGGGCTGTATAAGTAGGAGCATTGTCAGCAGATTAAGGGATGTGATCATTCCCCTCTATTCGACATTGGTGAGGCCTCATCTGGAGTACTGTGTCCAGTTTGGGGCCCCCACACTACAAGAAGGATGTGGAAAAATTGGAAAGAGTCCAGCGGAGGGCAACAAAAATCATTAGGGGGCTGGAGTACATGAGTTATGAGGAGAGGCTGAGGAAACTGGGATTATTTAGTCTGCAGAAGAGAAGAATGAGGGGGGATTTGATAGCTGCTTTCACTACCTGAAAGGGGGTTCCAAAGAGGTTGAATCTAGATTGTTCTCAGTGGTAGCAGATGACAGAAGAAGAAGTAATGGTTTCAAGTTGCAGTGGGGGAGGTTTAGGTTGGATATTAGGAAAAACTTTTTCACTAGGAGGGTGGTGAAGCACTGGAATGGGTTACCTAGGGAGGTGGTGGAATCTCCTTCCTTAGAGGTTTTTAAGGTCAGGCTTGAGAAAGCCCTGGCTGGGATGATTTAGTTGGGCATTGGTCCTGCTTTGAGCAGGGGGTTGGACTAGATGACCTCCTGAGGTCCCTTCCAACCCTGATATTCTATGATTCTATACTGAGTTCTGCCATGAGTGCAGGGAATTGGACTGGAAGACCTCTCAAATCCCTTCCAATCCTATGATTCTATAGCACACTCCATTATCTACACTGATTCAAAACACAGCTACAAAGTTCACGGAGTGAGATGAGCAAGATTTTATGGGATTATAGGCTAGTTATCCCAGACACTATTTAACTAACTTTCAAGTGAAGGGAGCTAGTGTGATACCTGTGTTTTGTGGTTAGGCATCAAACAATATGAGTAGCTTGTGTAGATCAAGGAGATCAAAGCAACCAATTACTTCCAACTACTAGCCGTGCAGGTTATGGTTATTAATATAGTATTTGGCACTTTGGATAGGGTTTTCTATTTTCAAATGTGCTGTACAAATGTTATCCAATTAATTTGTACAGTGCCACAGCAAGGTAAATATTGCCTTCCCCATTTTAGAAATGACACAGTGTACAGAGTGCCCATTTCTCTTCTTGTTTATGGCACAATCCTGTTTTTGACATCAGTGTGAGCAGTATCAAGTTGTTATACTGGTGAAAGTCAGGAGTAACTCCACTGGAAGAACTGGTGTGACTGAGGTGAGAATCAGGCACAGATTTTTATCCACTATGAGATAATAAGTGAGTTTTTGTGATGGTTAACTATGGGCTTGTCTTTACTACCATGCTAAATCGGTGCCACTGCAATTGAGCAGTGTTGAGTTAGTGGGTCTGGTGAAGACACGCTACATTGACGGGAGAGCACTCTCCTGTCAATGTAATTAATCCACCTCAATGAGGGGTGGAAGCTATGTCGGCGAGAGAGCATCTCCCACTGACATAACACAGTGTAGACACCGCGCTAAGTCCATATAAGTTCTTCGCTCAGGGGGCTGGGTTGTTTACCCCCCTGAGCAACATTACTTATGTCGACTTAAGTAGTAGTGTAGACAAGCTCTGTGTTTGCTAGTTGAATGTAGGCACCCAATGATTATTTTTCCTTTTCACTGAGAGCCACCAGGTCTTGAATTATGCATCCCCAGTGATGCATAGGAGGAGAAAGCTGGGAATATGGCCTCCTGCCCCATGCCCAGAACATTACCCCTGGCCCAGGTACACTCCAGAATGTATTAGGGGGAAGTAATGCTGCAGCAGGGTTGCAACTCTCTCATTTACACCTGCTTTACACATACAGGTGCAGAAGGACGACACATTTTACACTCCAACTCAGGATCAGGGTTACACAGAGATTAAGGCCAGCATTTTTAAATTTGGGTGCTGAAAGTTAGGCACTTTGAGTGAGAGCCTTTCCCCTGCTCTGGCCCCTTTACACCAATTAAAAGGGCCAGAGTGGTTCCTGCTCTCTAAGAAATGCACAGTCAGACACCTATGAGGATCCCCTCACAAGCTCTGTCATAGGGAGTCATAAGCAGTTTCACTCACTGCTGTAGCACCCTCTGGTATCAGAGTATGGAGTTGCAGAGGTCCTTGTCTCTAGCACTCTCTGTTGACCGATTCTTTAGCCCTGTGATGTCCTGTCTCCATCTCGTCTTCTGTGTCCTACCTCTCCGGCCAGAGCACGTTTCAGTTACTCCCCTTCCAGGGTAATGAAAGTCTCATTAAGGCAAACAAAACATCTACACAAACCATACTTCTGCTCCCCTTGGGCTACTTTGAAGTTCCCTGCTCTTCACCCTTATTCCCGGGGACTACAGACTTTCTTCTTCTCTCGTTTGGCTGAGCACTATCTCTCAGGGCCTTCTCCCTGGGAACTCTTTTTCCTTGCAGATTTCCCCACTGCCTCCCCTTACCGGGGACTCTGGCAACTTTTCCCAGGGATCTCCCTTCTTAACCTGCTCTCTGTAGTTCTTTCTAGCCTGCCTTCACCAGGCCCTTAGCAGAGAGCAGGAACTCCCCTGGTTCTTCTTTCCTAGGTCACCCTTCTTACTGAATGCTCTTTCTTCTCTGTGCAGTTCTCCCTGACCCTTCCACAGCTGGGATCACTAATTGTAATTGAGTCCAGATCAGGACCAGCTGAGGGTTAACTGCTAGGTCACGGACAATACTGAGCCTGACTCCCCTTAAGGTCCAGCCAGCCTGGACAGAGGCATGTGAGAGGCATGGCTCCAGCACTCAGTGCTGAGGAGGCAGTGCTGCAGCCATGGGCCAAGGAGATGGACGTACCTCAGAGGCACACCCAGCCTAGTGCTCAATGGATTAGACTCTGTTGAATGTTTTAGGGGCTTTTACATGTAGAGCTTTTCCCTAGGTCAACTGGATTTACCATAAATGATCTCTCATCCATGGTTTCTTATGGGGGTGCCTGGTAGTGACTCCATAGTTGTTGGTGTTGCACTCTAAAATGGGACATCAATTCTTGTTCTTCTCTAAACCCTGTAGTCACAGGGTTAATCTTTGTACCATTTACATTGTCTATGTAGTTTTTGTTTAGTCTTGACTCAAATTTGTAATGGGATATCTTTTGAGTTTAGTTCTGGCTGACATTTTTCATGGGCATTCCTATTCTTCATTGGTGACTGATATCTACATAAAACGTGGCAGAGAGCTGTATCCTGACTCAATCTGGAGCAATGTTAGATTGTTATTGTTTTTCAAATATTGGAATTGGTTATATTTTGCTGTTATTCATACTATAACTGAAAGTTTATGTGTTGTTCATCTAAACTTTATTGATGGAGGCTGAGCACGCTCAAGTCTGACATCTGATGACTTAAAAGCAGTGACTGACAGATAAAATGTTCCCCGTCAGCAGCTGCACTTCTACCACAGAGATCCTCAACCCCCACCTGATCCAAACTCTATTTCAAGTAAGTATAAATACCATTGGAAATTAACACAAAAATTGTTGTGAAGCTATTGGGAGGGGTCCCATGTGTATGTATGGAGGGGGAGCAACCCTCATCTCTCACATTCCACAAAAGCCAGGAAATGAAAAGATAAGCCACACAACGGTATATATCCTCTTCTCCTTCCCTCACAAGCGTGCGCCTTACCACGACCACACCACATTACCTCTGTCCTCCTAGGAATGCCAAGCTTTTGTGACTCCTTTTAACTGTCCTTCTGCAAATACCCCTTTACTAAACTAACCTCTTCCCACACAGCCAACAATTGCTCCAAACATCCACAACTATTTTTATAATCTACTAACGGGGTGTGGGCAGAAGGGGAAAAGAGGAACAGATTTAAGGTTGTAGTCTATGGTGTACTGTGGTTGTAATAATGGTAAGGAGTGTGCCTGTGGATGAAAAGAGAAGAGGGTACGTACTTTAACGTGGTTTGTATTTTCATTTCCTTGCTTTTGCTGGCATGTCAGGTATACTGTGTGTGTAGCAACCCTCACTGCTTTACAATCACAACCATGTGTTTTGTATATTAGTCATTTATATTTATTGCCCTGTTTTAATATCAGTACACTGCTTTCCTGAAAAATATCTAGATTTTAAGGTTAAAGTCTATTTTTAAGATTGACATAAAAAGGTATTTAATGTTGTGGTCTGACTAATTTGTATGAACTATTAGAAGTTTCTTTTAGTAGTTGCTCTTTGAGGTCTGAGTCAGCTGACAGAGTGTGCACAGATAGCTGTGCAGAGATAGTCTATTAACATCAATGAGATTTACCTGTGGATTTAAGGCAGTATATTACCCTTAGGCCTGGTCTACACTAGGAGGTTATGTCGAATTTAGCAGCGTTAATTCGAATTAACCCTGCACCCGTCCACACAACAAAGCTATTTATTTCAACATAGAGGTCTCTTTAAATCGATTTCTGTACTCCTCCCCAACGAGAGGAGTAGTGCTAAATTCGACATGGCCATATCGAATTAGGGTTAGTGTGGACAGAATTCAACGCTAATAGCTCCGGGAGCTATCCCACAGTGCACCACTCTGTTGACGCTCTGGACAGCAGTCCGAGCTCGGATGCTCTGACCAGCCACACAGGAAAAGCCCAGGGAAAATTTGAATTCCTTTTCCTGTCTGGCCAGTTTGAATCTCATTTCCTGTTTGGACATCGTGGCGAGCTCAGCAGCACTGGCAACGATGCAGAGCTCTCCAGCAGAGGTGACCATGCAATCGCAGAATAGAAAGAGGGCCCCAGCATGGACTGATCGGGAAATCTTGGATCTGATCGCTGTGTGGGGCGATGAGTCCGTGCTTTTGGAGCTGCGATCGAAAAGACGGAATGTGAAGATCTATGAGAAGATCTCAAAAGCCATGACGGAGAGAGGACACAGCAGGGATGCAATGCAGTGCCGCGTGAAAATCAAGGAGCTGAGACAAGCGTACCAGAAGACCAAAGAGTCAAACGGACGCTCCGGATCCCAGCCCCAGACATGCCATTTCTACGAGGCACTGCATTCCATCCTAGGTGCGGCTGCCACCACTACCCCGCCACTGTCCGTGGACTCTGACGATGGGGTATTGTTGACGGCTGCTTCCTCAAAGCTGTTCACGGACAGGGAGGATGAGGAAGGAGATGAGGAGGACGAGGCAGTTGACAGCGCTTTCAATGCTGATTTCCCCGACAGCCAGGATCTCTTCATCACCCTCATGGAGATCCCCTACCAACCCTCCCAAGGAGGTAACCCGGACCATGAATTAGGGGAAGGATCAGTAGGTAAGTGTTTTAAACATTTATTTTGAATAGAATAGACATGGTATGTTAGCAATGGGTTTTTAATGATTAGTTTGCCCTAGGCGCCTAACTTTTTAGTCCTTGCCAGTGCAGCTACTGGAAAAGTCTGTTAACATGTCTGGGGATAGAGTAGAAATCCTCCAGGGACATCTCCACAAAGCTCTCCTGGAGGTAATGTGAAAGCCTTTGCATCAGGTTCCTGGGGAGAGCAGCCTTATTGCCTCCTCCATGGTAGGAAACTTTTCCGCGCCAAGCTAGCAGCATGTACTCTGGTATCATTGCCTGGCAAAGCACGGCGGCATACGGCCCTGGTGTTTGCTGGCATTCATGCAGCATGCGGTCTTTCTCTGTCTCCGTAATCCTCATCAGAGTGATATCACTCATGGTGACCTGCTTTGAATTAGGGGAATTTTAGTATGGGGACTGATTGCCTGTTCCTTTAAATAATTGTAACCGGCGGTTTACAGCCACATGGTGGGGGCGGGGAGGCGAACCGTTCCTGCTTAGTGGTTCGCCGGCAGCGTGCAGGGATCTTTCCTGGGGACAACCACGCGGTGGGGGCGGAGAGGTGAACCGTTCCTGCTGAGCGGTTCGCCGGCAGCATGCAGGGATCTTTCCCGGGGACAGCTGCGACGGGGGTGGGACAGGGGCAGAGTTCATGCTGGCTGGATCGCCGGCAGCAGGAACTGGCCAAAGCTAGGAACATTGCTTGGAACGTGAAAGGAGGGCACTGCTATAAATTAAGCTTAAGCAGCCAAAAGTCTATGGCTGACCATGGCCGCCTGCTAGCGGAATTCCGGTGTCCGGCCCCGCTTGTGTGATCTGTACAGCAAGACCCCAGGCACTCAATGTGAAGACAGAAAATTCGACCTTGTACTGAGTGCACATGTGATAGGTACTGTGCATGGTCTTGTTCACAGAGAAAGACTATATTCATTGTTTGCAAAAATGTATCTTTTTGAGGAATTCACTCCCTTTTTCCCATCCCACAGCTGCGAGTGTCTCCCGAGCTACCCCGGCATCCCCCTCCCACAGGCTGGCGCAGATCAGGCGGCGAAAGAAAAAAGACACGTGACTAGATGTTCTCAGAACTTATGGTCTGTTCCCGAGCCGAGGCAGCACAGCAGACCCAGTGGAGGGAGAACATGTCACAATACCAGCGATCACACAGTGAACGGGGGGACAGGTGGTGGCAGGAAGACCAGCAGGCGACTCAAACGCTGCTTGGACTAATGAGGGAGCAAACGGACACGCTCCGGCGCCTTGTAGATGTTCTGCAGGACCAGAGGCAGGAGGACAGAGCCCCACTGCATTCTATCTCTAACTGCCCTCCCCCGCCACAAAGTCCCATTCCCTCCTCACCCAAAGTCCCAAGAAGGAGGGGCGGAGGGGCCGTGAAAACAGTCACTCCACCCCTGCAGACTGCTCAAATTGCAGAAGGCTCTCATTCCCAAAGATTTGATACGTACTTTCCTTCTCTCCAAATGCACCTCACCCAAGCCCCCATCCCAGTTTCATCTCCTAACTGTGTAGTTCTTAATAAAAAATACATTTCTGTTAATTACTGTTTCCGTCATGTTCTTTTAGAGGACAGTGTGTTTGAAGGGGGGCGGAAGGGGGTTGGTAATTGGAGAGGACAGTCACCTTTACCAGGGTACAGACATGGGGGCAGGTTCAGCAGAAGGTCACACATACATTGCAGTCACTAGGCACCCTGGTCAGTCTGGGAGGTGGTTTTCATGTTCTGTGGGGGGGGGCTATGTGAGTTTGTGGCTGGGGAGGGTGGTTACAGATCTTATGCAGCGGTCCTTAGCCTGGATCACAGAGCCACGCAGCAGGGGATCTGTAACCGCCCTCCCCCGCCACAAAGTCACATAGCCCCCATACACAGAGTCCCGAAAAGGGGGGATGGCAGGCTCCGTTGAAACAACCAGTCCACCACTGCGGACTGCTCTAGGAGCAGAAGCCTGTCATTCCTCGAGTTTAGAAGCGTCCTTTCCATCACTACACCCGCTCCCCACCACAGTCTGCGTCCCAGTTTCAACTCTTTACCGCGAAATCCTTAATAAAGAAAATGGTGTTAATGAACAAAGTTTCATTTATTTTATTTTTAAAGGTGTGTGTTGGAAGGCGGGGGAAGGGGGTTGGTAACTGGAGAGGATAGTCAACGTTAACTGGGTAAAGAAATGAAAGAAATGGGGGCAGGTTCAGCTTCTGTTTAAAAAAACTTAATAGTCACAGGTTACCCTGGTCACTCTGGAACCTAGCTTTCAAAGCTTCCCAGATGCACAGCACGTCCCGCTGGGCTCTTCTAATCGCCCAGGTGTCTGGCTGGGCGTAATCAGCAGCCAGGCGATTTGCCTCAACCTCCCACCCTGCCATAAACGTCTCCCCCTTGCTCTCACAGAGATTGTGGAGCACACAGCAAGCTGCAATAACAATGGGGATATTGGGTTCGCTGAGATCAGAGCGATTCAGTAAGCTTCTCCATCTCCCCTTCAGACGTCCAAAAGCATACTCCACCACCATTCTGCACTTGCTCAGCTGGTAGTTGAAGAGTTCTTTTTCACTGTCCAGGGCGCCTGTAGAGGGCTTCATGAGCCAGGGCATTAGCGGGTAAGCTGGGTCCCCGAGGATCACTATAGGCATCTCCACATCCCCAACAGTTATTTTGTAGTCTGGGAAGTAAATACCTTCCTGCAGCCATCTAAACAGACCAGAGTTCCTGAAAACGCGAGCGTCATGAACCTTGCCTGGCCATCCGACGTTGATGTTGGTAAAACGTCCCCTATGGTCCACCGGTGCTTGCAGCACCATTGAAAAATAGCCCTTTCAGTTAATGTACTGGCTGGCCTGGTGGTCCAGTCCCAGGATAGGGATGTGAGTTCCATCTATAGACCCACCGCAGTTTGGGAATCCCATCGCAGTGAAGCCATCTATGATCACCTGCATGTTTCCCAGGGTCACTACTTTTGAGAGCAGTAGCTCAACGATTGCGTTGGCTACTTGCATCACAGCAACCCCCACGGTAGATTTGCCCACTCCAAATTGATTGGCGACTGACCGGTAGCTGTCTGGCGTTGCAAGCTTCCAGAGGGCTATGGCCACTCGCTTCTGGACAGTCAGGGCTGCTCGCATCCGGGTGTTCTTGCGCTTCAGGGCAGGGGACAGCAACTCACAAAGTTCCAGGAAAGTTCCCTTACGCATTCGAAAGTTTCGCAGCCACTGTGATTTATCCCAGACCTGCAGCACTATGCGGTCCCACCAGTCCGTGCTTGTTTCCCGGGCTCAGAATCGCCGTTCCACAGCATCAACATGACCCATTGCCACCATGATGTCCACAGCGCGGGGTCCCGTGCTTTGTGAGAGGTCTGTGCCCCTCTCAGACTTAATGTCCTCACCGCGCTGCCGTAGCCTCCTCGCCCAATTTCTCAGCATCTGCCTCTGAAAAAAGTGGATGATAAGGCCCGAGGTGTTGACAACGGCTATAACTGCAGTGATGATCGCAGCGGGCTCCATGCTCGCGGTGCTGTGGCGTCCGCGCTGTCAATTACCAGAAAAGTGCGCGAACTGATTGTCTGCCAGCGCTTTCATGGAGTGAGGGTGGGAGTGAGGGTTGAATGACAACAGTTACCCAAAAGCACCCTCAACACATTTTTTGCCCCAGCAGGCATTGGGGGCTCGACCCAGAATTCCAATGGGCAGCGGGGACTGCGGGGACTGTGGGATAGCTACCCACAGTGCACCGCTTCCAATGTCGACGCTTGCCCTGTTAGTGTGGACTCACAAAGTCGAATTACTGTCCTTAGTGTGGATACACACGCTCAACTTTGTAATATCGGTTCCACAAATTCGCTTTAAGTAAAATTGAACTACTCTCGTAGTGTAGACATACCCTTAGTATGCTCTGATTGAACTCTGGAGAGTAGGGTGGTCAGAGCTTTTAGCATTATCTTTCTGATTGTGGTATTGATTCCTTATTATTCAGGCCTGTGAGTCTATTGCAGCTTTAAAAAAGTTGACTTTAGTTCCTGAAAGAGGCTGATAGGTACAACCTTGAAAAATCTGTAATAAAACTCCCTTTAGTGATTCCAACCAGATTCTCGTTTGAATTTTAGTTTTCATTAGTACAGATTTGTTCTTAAAAGTCTGATAACTCCTCAGTTATTTCACTATTTAGTGAAGTATTATATCATGAAAAACTATAACAAAAATAGTTGATAGTCGCCCTAGCACAAAGGTTATTGGACTTTCAGCTACACAAAGAAAACTAGTCCAACAGTGTTAATTAAAAGCATAACAGCTAGATTCTTAACCTCAGTTGTGCATATACCCTAAAATGTTTAAGCATCTCTGAAGATGTGTAAATCTACTGACTCCAAGACACGTGGGTATTTTGCTCTGCCAGTATATTCTCATCACCAGTCAAGTATACTGTGCATGTATGCAAAAGCAACATTTTGTGGGTTTGGATTTCTTTCTTTTTGTTGGTTTCAGTGAAAATAAAAAGGAGTTTCTACAGATGAAAAGCTGCCCTTTTGTCTTGAAATACAATGTTTACTCAAGAAAATAATGAATACAAATAGAGAAACGTTCTCCTACCACAATGTTTGTTTAGGGAAATTCATGATTTTGCCTTTGATAAAATGTCAACAGACTTCAAACACAGTTCTTTAATGTAATTGTAGAAATGCTGAAATTTCACCATAGATTCAGTTATGGAGATTCTTGAAAAATCCAATATTATAGGCACAAACATAAGGAAAAAGATAAGTAGTTAGCTCTATTCCCTACTATGAGGGGATATCAAGATACCCCTCACTACCATTCCCAGCAGTACCACCCACTGTCAAACATTACTTCTGGAAGCGTCTGGAAGCTTAAATTCCCTGCTGCTTCCTTCAAGCAATGTTTGCAGCACAGTCGATCAGTTGTCACACAAACCCTTCCCTGATGGCATCTCACGTTTTCTGTGTCTTTAAAATATAAAGAAATATTTGTTTATTTCCCCATTCCCCCTTACATGGGCTTTTGAATAGGAGGGAATGTTTAGCCAGATTGTTCCTGACCCTTATGCAAGTGCACAAAAGGAGACATGGGGAGCAGAGAATGGAGGGTGGGGATGGAGAGAATGAACATAGCAGCATAAACAGCGGCCACAATTTCAGCCTCTCCCTACTCACCCAAGATTGCACAATACCCCCAAAGATATAGGGCACTGAGAGAGAAGGAAAGAGAATGACTGTGTCCACCCCCTCTCATACACACACAAACACATGCTGAACTGGCTAGCTGAGCAAGGGTAGGGAGCAAACTGCATCAGTGAGTGTGCTGCTTCCGAGCACCTCAGCCCCTGTTGGTGCTACCCTGGGAGCCACTCCCTTCTCAGCAAGAGGCCCTGCCACACAGGCAGGACACATGCTAGAGGTTCCTGTTCAGCAAAGCACTAAAGAATGTGCCTAGCTTTAATGTATCTAATTAATGAATCTATATCATCCTCAACTATATGTGGTTGTTGATGTTTTTAGACCAGAAGTGGAGGCAAATACTGGAAGCCCAGACAACACAATTTGTTAAATCTGGCCCCAATTCATCAAAAAAATTGGCATATGTGCTTAACTCCGTCGGACAACTCACATGCTAAATTTCAGCACGTGCTCAAGTGCTGAATTGAGGCCACCTTTAACACATAAAGTGTTGCTAAGCATCCTGTGTTTGTCTCCAGTTCTGGTCTAAAACCACCAGAATCAAACTGAGGATTATGTAATCTTAAATCAGGTTTGACCAGGAATTTCTATATCGGGCAAACATTTTACTAGCATTCTCATTTACATAGTCAGAATCCATGTGGATTCTTCAAACCATAGGCTTCTTGGACAAATTCCCAGAGATTAGGTACCTATACTGACTTGGAGTGACTACTCGATTAAATAATTACATAACATGATAAAATGCTCTTATTATTAGTTGGTATTTCCTGAAAAAAATCTCCCGTAATAACAGTGTTATTCCCTCTCCACTATTTTCATATGCAAAAGCCAGAAATTGTGGGCTAGGGAATCAACAAATTACTTATTAAGCCCACTCTTTATGTGAGATTGCTGCTTTAAAATGCTCCCTTTCTCTGAATTATTCAAATAACCTTACAACAGCACTGGCACAGATTAGCCAATTCTGTCTATTGTTTAACCTGTTTTTAGAAACCTGATAGATTAAACAGGAGTTCATTCCTCCCTTATTAAAAGGGACTTCTGGGGGGAGGGATAGCTCAGTGGTTTGAGCATTAGCCCGCTAAACCCAGGGTTACAAATTCAATCCTTAGGGATCTGGGGCAAAATCAGTACTTGGTCCTGCTAATGAAGGCAGAGGGCTGGACTTGATGACCCTTTGGGGTCCCTTCCAGTTCTGAGATAGGTATATCTCCATATATTGGTCAACAATAATCCCAATGTAACTTTGTTTCAAATTATACTATACAGAAACTGAAACCAAGACAGTATATATAGACTTTTCTCCCATCAGGAGGACCTCCAGCATTTCTGCCGCCCTCTGGGGCGGAAGGTCCCACCCCGAAATGCTGCACCCCACAGAGGCGGCCGAAGGTCCCGCTGCCGAAATACCGCCACGGTCGCTGCCCCCCAAATTGTAGCACCCTAGGCGACCGCCTAGGTCACCTAATGGGTTGGGCCGGCCCTGTCTCCCATTGTTATAATACCTCATTCAAAAGTAATTCTAATCTATTTTAAATATGTGTCAGATTAAGTATTTGTCACTCTGTTTTTGATAGTAAGTAGGGCAAATTAGTTTCTGGGGAAATTCATGTTGACTGTGTTTTTCCTTTATTCCTTGATGCACTCAACAGCTCAGAGATGATGGGTTTCCCAGTGCTACAGCCTATGACATGAGGATTTACATCTCTTTAGAACTGACAGCAGTTGTCAAGAGCGGTGATCCCTAGTTGACAATGACAGCTGATAAAGGTCATCCAAGAGTGAAGATAAATAAAAGGTTGTAAAACGTGAATACAGAAACTGTTCTAAGGAGGCAAATCTGCTCCAGATGTGACCTCCCATTTGCCAAAAATTATGCTGATTACTGTAACCTGATGGGGTGATACCCAAAAGCATTCCCTTAAAGAAAAAGGAAAACAAAGGATATGAAATTCCATCTGAAATAAGTAAATAAGAAACTTGATTATCTCTCTAGAAAGGAAAAATAGTATTCAGATTTGTCACCATTTGAAATTTGTCAATTAATCTCATTATATCGTTAGCATTATAAATTAAGAAAAAAACATGACAAGCACAAGAGCAGTCATTTCTGCTAACTTTCCTCTGGTATTTTCCCGTATTCACCAAAACGACAGGCCAAGCATACAACTCCCTGAGGGATCCTCATGAGTTATGCTTGATGAATCAGAGAAGAGATGATTATGCATATAAAGCTTGCAAGATTTTAAAACATCAGATCATTGTTTTAAGAAAAAACTTGGCCTTTGTGATTAGTGGACTTCCAGGTTATAGTAATAGATTCTTTAAATGCACATGTGTAGGTGAAGTATTAAATTCTAAGACATTAGGAAAAAAAATAGTCATTGACACTGTCTCTCCTGCTGATTACTATGCAAAAGACCCAAATAACTGAACTGGAACAAATATCAGAAGGTTACTAGAAGCCAAATAATACCATCACTGAACAGGCAAAGCAGAAACAAACTCAGAGATTTTGATTCCCTTATGTGAAATTAAATTCTCTTGAAGGTGGGCTCATAATGAAAAGTGTGGATCCATATTTTGGTTCAGGCCCATCTGTAAATTTAATATAATGAATTGCAATGTTTCCAAAAATAAAATTTTGAGCCTCATTTAAGTGATTTCTGGAACTATGTCGTGGCTTATTATTTTTAAGACCCTGGGGTGCAAGTTATCTGCTCCCGCAGATTTAGACTGGTTGAACTTTAATAATTGCAGTTTAACCTCCTCTCTACTTACTGATAGAAATGGAAAGTATTTCATTATCATTCTTTCCCAATACAGCACAGAAATATTTATTGAATATATCTGCATCATGATTGATGATTTTACCATCCTCATTAATGCTGGACCTAGTATTGTTCCTGATATATTTAAAGAATTCCTTATGATTGACCTTAACCTTACCAGTCATAGGATTTTTCCATCAATACCTTTAGTTTCCCTTATCAGTGGTCTGTATTTTATAAGTGCTGATTTGTACTTATTGCTATCAGCTTCCCCATTTTAGTTGTTTCTACTTCTCCTCATACCAGGAGGCTTTTTAAAAAAAAACACAGAAGCCTTTTTTTTTTTTTTTTTTTTTTGGTTACTGGACTTCTGGTTTTGGAGAGCATTTAATAAAACATTCTCAAACAAAATCATTCACATTTTTATGATTAAATATTCCTTCCTACTCAATTCTGTTCATAATTCTTTTCAACCTTGAGAAATAGGCCTTCTTAAAGCACCAGGTAAATATATCACAGTTCGGGACTACATTCTGTTTGTCCATAGCAAATGAAATTAGATCACGATCACCTATTCTTTAGTTCGGTAATCGATTCATATTTTTCCCCATCAGAATGAGGTCTGATATAGAGTTACCCCTCAAGTGGTAGTGATTCTTTGTGTTAGAAAGTTTTCTATAATTATTAGAAAGGCCAGGATGTTTTACCAATGGCAGCATAAGACATGCAACATGTCACCAACTCTGAAATCTGCTGTGATAATAGTTTTTATTTTGTCTCATTATGAAGCAGCGGTTCTCAAACTATGGGGCAGGCCTCCCAAGGAGTCGTGGGAAGGCATAAAGAGAGGCACAAGCTGAGTACCTTTACTTTAAAAAAAAAAAAAAAAAAAAGCGCTCTGGCTGTCAGTTCCGGGTGGCTGGAGCTTATTCAGAAGGGCTGTGCACACCCAAGAGGCAGGGATAAAAGAGACAGCTGGAGCCCTGTTGCTCGGGCTCTCCTTCCCACCCCTCCAATCCTTCACATGGAGGCAGTAGGGTTCCGGCTGTCAGCCCTGGGGTGCAGAAATAAAGGTGGCAATGGGGCACTAAGTCTGCTGTGAAAAGTGATATTGATGAATATTACTTTTCACATTGATAGTCTTACTTCTGTACTACTGCTGGCATGGTGCTGCCTACAGAGCTGGGCACCCAGCCAGCAGCCGCTGCTCTCCACTCTGCCTTCAGAGCTGGCTGGCAGTAGATGTACTTGGGGTACATAAAGTATTATAGACACAAAGAAGGGGGGTCCGAACAAATACATTTGAGAACCACTGTATATAGATAAATGTTTAAGGAGTGGCTCATCCTGTTCCATCATCTGATTTGGTGATAGCAATACCAATAGCAATAGCAGACCACAACCAGTACCCAGTCTTGTTAGCTAGTCCCTTGATTCATAAAGTTTCCAGATCCTGTCCGCCAGATGTATCAGTAACTTTGAAGCAGATAATGGTGTCATTTTATGTACGGTGCCATCCCATCAAATGTCTTCACTATTGGAGGCTCCTTTATAGAAAGCTAGCAGGACAGCCTGGGTGTTCGACAGTTCTGACTAGACTCCATGCTCATTTTGTGTTAAGGATGCCACATTTACTGCACCTACCAACATTCATAGTTCCCAATTAAAATTGGATCCACTGACAGTAGTGTGCAGCTAGCATCAGAAGAATGAAGAATTTAAAAGGAAAAAAGTTAAATCAGTTTTCCAAGCCTATGTTCTCAAAGGGAGACATGCTGTTTCCCTCATCTGGAAAGTTCATAGTACTGTCCTCTATGCAACAGCCAGGAGTGGCTAATAAAAAATACTAAAGACTTAGGATGTGCTGTTAAAAATCAATACCTTATACCAGCATCTACTGGGAGGAAGAAGGGGAGAGTCTTTTCCACCCATTCCAGAAAATAGTACTTCTAGGAATTATGTTTTAGTAATAACAGATAAGTGTCTCTTTTGCATTAACTTCATTCTAAGAAATATCATCTCACAGAAACAAACATGATTTCACAAGTAGCCCCTGCAGAGTTTCTCTTCCTGTGAACTTATGCTTAATATCTGCCCATTGGGAGCTCAGTTGTGCAATCCATCCCTTATGTCTACCTGTGAGTATCCCATTGAAGCCTTCAGTACTGCTTAGCAACATGAATAAGGGCTCCCACCATTTGTCCCCTCAGTATGTTCCACCCTTATTCATGGAAGTGCTGCCTCTGGAGGATAGTTTGCTCCTGGAAATGAGGTTTCAATGTTTGAAAGTCTGTTGTTTCAGCTAATGGCTTTGGAATGTATCCAAAAAAGAGACTGTGGAAAATCCACATGAGAGGGAGCTGCTAGTAGCCAATTCCTATGGAGGACTAACAACACTGAACAGATCAGCATTCAGTAAGGTAACAGAATCAAAACACTTATATCCACAAAGGAGAATTCCCATAATCAGACACACTCCAGCTATCGCTTGCACCTACCATCCTTCTAGAACACACACTTAGGCCTGGTCTATACTACCCGCCTGAATCGGCGGGTAGAAATCGACCTCTCGGGGATCGATTTATCGCGTCCCGTCGGGACGCGACAATCGATCCCCGAATCGGCGCTCTAACTCCACCAGCGGAGGTGGTAGTAAGCGCCGCCGACAAAAAGCGGCAGAAGTCGATTTTGCCGCCGTCCTCACAACGGGGTAAGTCGGCTGTAATACGTCGAATTCAGCTACGCTATTCACGTAGCTGAATTTGCGTATCTTAAATCGACTCCCCGCTGTAGTGTAGATGTACCCTTAGTTTTCATCAAAGAATTAAAATAAATGACAGGTAGTATTACTGTACTGTCGTAGTGCCTAGGAACTGCCTTGTGCGAGGTGCTGTACAAACACAGAACAAGAAGATGGTGCCTGCCCAAAAAGCTTACAAGTTAAATAGAAGACAAGAAACAACAAATGGATAGACAGACTGACTGATGGAGGGAATACAAGGAAACAATGAGACAATATTGGTGGTAGGCAGTTGTCACAAAATTGCAGTCTAATAAGGGGATCCTAAAGAATGTAGGGCTAAATCCTTAGCTGGTGTAAACTGGAGTAGTTCAGATGAAGTCCATCAGTCGAGGATCTGGCCCAACACTGAAAAACAAGCACTAAAACCAGTCTTCCATCTGCTTATTGGAACATGCTTTTTCCTCCAATAGAACCAGATCAAAAAGCTATAATATATAAATAAATAATGTTTCTACACACATTGTTTCCCCCAAGCAATACCATGCAGCATGAACCAGGCACACCATTACTACCCTTTGTTTAAGAGAAGAAATATTGCTGCTCACATGCATGTGTGATTTACATTCAGCAGAAGGAAATCAGAAACTCCCCAAACATTGCTAAACCCCGATCATTTGCCACATGCCATTTGATTTTCTGTTGTTGTTATTGTTAGCAGCTGAACGTTCTGCATGAACTGGCAGAGGTTTTGCAAGATGAAAATAAATGTGCTGCTGCTTTAATCTTCAGCTGGGAGAAGGAGTGTTACGTGTAATCAAGTTTGTGTCATTACGCTATAAATGTGGTGAAAGTAATAAGGGTTTACATATCTGCCAGCATTTATATTTTCAGAGGACTGTTCATTCGCTCTCTGAAAGGGGGAGAGGATTCTGTTTTTTACAACAGTAAACATACAACATTGAATAAATAGGTAGAATCCACATGGTTCATAAATCCGTTTTATGGAAAATCCCAACCCACTGAAAACTTTTTTACCAAGTTAACACTAGAAATCTACAGAAATAAATCACCAGAATTAAACACCAGAGGCTGTGATTTGTCAGCAAAGGGGCCAGCAAGATGCTCTAATAGGGCAGCCAGGGATTACTTGCTGTAGGGATATATTAGGCAAAGCCCCTGGCACTCCCATAATCCTTTGCCTTCACAAAAGTCACTCAGGGGCCGTTGTGGCCAGACTAACTCTGAGACTGCTCTAAATTATGCTTTGGGAATCCAGAGGATGCAAATTGCACTCCAAGGGAAAGAACAAAGCTGAACATGAGTCACAGCTCCTCTGTCTCATTGTTAGCAAAAGATCAGCTGTTGGCTGGAGTTTAAACCTTTTGTTTTGTTTCATGTTTTATGGTAAGTCATCATATCGAGGCAAGGTGATAATTCATGTGTCTCCTGGTTGTTCTTCAATTGTGCTTTCAGTCATTTACACTTTCCATTGGTATTATTTAACTGAGTACCATTCTGATGCAAAGGATTATACAAAATAAAATTGAACAGTATTGTATTACATTTGAGTGAAAATTACTATCTTCCATGTTTCATAAAAGAGTTTGTGAAAAATCCCAACGTACTGTAAACTTTTCTCCAAGTGAACACCAGAAATCGGCCTCAATTTAGCATTCCGTGAGCTATTTCAAAGAGCTGTGATGGTCAAGGGGATCCATTTCATAGGAGGTGGGAGTGCATTGAATTCCTTCCCCGCATCTGTATTCCAGACAAATACTCAGTATGTACAGGAATTTCTACAAAGAACATTGTGAATTTCATTTCATGTACAATTCACACCTCTGTGCACAAACCCTAAATACCTGGGAGCTCAGTAGCAGATAGAGGGGATGAAACCCACCATTCCCTCTACTACATAGGAGATTATGATTTATTATTACTAGGCAACACCTAGAGACCCCAACTGAGATCACAGTCACATTGTACTAGGTGCTGTACAAGCACAGACAGACACAATCCATTCCCTAAAAAGTTTACAATCTAAATAGACAATACACATGGTAGGCAAAATGAAGCAGAATTGTCACAATGTATAGAATCAGAACTGAGACAGAGACTAATTGACTTGGCCAAGATCATACAAGAAGTAGTTCTAGGAATTGAACTCAGATCTACTGAGTTTCAGGCCCGTGTTGTAACCTTGACATCATCCTTCCCTATCAAAAAAAGAAAGAAAAAAAAAAAAGCATAGTCCTCAATGGCCACTAATTCAAACACCTGCAGCAACCCATTTACATCAGGTTCCAGCAACTGCATCAAGCCTCTAGAAAGAGATGCCCAACAATCTCTTCCATGCCAGCCTGATCAAAGCAGGCATGAAGCCCTCCTTCAGCATGCAGGAAGTACTCTGCACATGGTGGCTTCACAAAGCACCACTGTGACTCTAGCTAGTGAGGAAGTTTTCCATGGACTATGCAAGCTACAGTGCTTCAGTGCTATTTAAAGGAAATTCAAAATTCCTGTGAGAGGTCACTTGAAATTCATAGGTGCTCTGCAAAATGTTCTCACACTGAAAGAATGAGCCTCTTTGAAACATAATTATGCAGTGTGTATGTTAGAAAAAATGGTCTCTATTTTCCAGTAAACTGTAAGAGAAACTAGCACAGGAAGACACTGGTAATTTGGGTGAATTGTAAGCCAAATATATGAAGTTCTGCAAAATCGCCTCCTAAACAAGTTGTACTCTATGGATAGAGCAAAGTTAAAACTTACTCAGTGCCTCACTCTAAATACTTTCTGGCTCTGTGTAGGATTAGAGTGTTTCAATGTATATTTTTACATACATAAAAATAGTTTTATTTTGGCCCATTTCCCCCCTTTCCTATCAGAAACATATGGCATTTCCCAATGTATGCAGAGAGGGGCCTTATTTATGTGACATCTTGGCTTCTCACAGCTCTAAAAGGTAGAGGTTTTGGCTTCCACACCAGAAGACAAAGGGTGAAATTCTGGCACCCTTTGAAGTCAATGGGAGTTTTGCTATTGACTTCAGGGATGGCAGGATTTCCCCCCACGTTTTAGATTTGTTATGGACCTACACAGGGCCGGCTCCAGGCACCAGCATTCCAAGCAATCTGCAAGGGGCGGCAGTCCATGTGTTTTTGCTGCCCCAAGCAGCGCGCCAAATTGCTGCCGCGGACGGCGGGGGCAGTCTGTGTGCCATTAGGGCGGCACACGCGTTTTCGCGGCGACAGCAATTCGGCGGCAGCTTCTATGTTCAGTTGCCCGTGGCAGCAATTCGGCAGCTTCTGTCTTCTGGCTGAAGACAGAAGCTGCCGCCGAATTGCCGCCGCCATGGAAATGCGCGTGCTGCCCTAACGGCACATGGACTGCCCCCGCCGTCTGCGGCGGCAATTCGGCGCGCTGCTTGGGGCGGCAAAAACAGTAGAGTTGGCCCTGGACCTACAAAAGGAACATTAACACATTAACTTTTTTCAGAATCGAATACTGTAGTAGAATGTTGCTTGTAAGCTACCCATTGCCTATTTGTCTTCAGCCTTCACTAAAAAGCTTAATTGTGATGAGATACATAACACAATTAATATTAACAACAAAGGGGAAGGAACACAAGCCAAAATAGGGAAAGAAGAGGTTAAAGAATATTTAAATAAATTAGACGTTTTCAAGTAGACAGGGCCTGATGACATGCACTCAGTTTAGGGTATTTCAGGGACTAGGTGAAACATTCTCAAAACCATTAGCCATTATCTTCAAGAGCTCTTGGGAAATTGGTAAGGTCCCAGAGAAGTGGATAAGGGCAAATGTAGCACCTGTCTTCATAGGTGCCAACTCCATGGGTGCTCCAGGGCTTAATCTGCAGCAAGTGAGATTTCTAACTATAACTGTAGTTACGCTCTGGAATAGGCTTCCAAGGAAAGCTGTGGAATCTCCATCACTGGAGGTTTTTAAGAACAGGTTAGACAAACCCCTGTCAGGGATAGTCTAGGTATACTTGGTCCTGCCTCAGTGCAGAGGGTTGGACTAGATGGCCATTCAAAGTCCCTTCCAGCCCTATATTTCTATGGATTAACCCTTCATGGGACCCCAATAATGAATCTCCAATTCAGAGAAAACTCTCATTTAATAACTTCAGTGAAGGCGTTGCCTGATACATAAGCATAGGATCCCCCCACCTTATATTGGCTCCATTTTCCTATTGGTTCCCTGCACATATTAACTGGGCCAGATCCTCAACTCCAATAAAATCAAAAGTGACACCATCTGGCCCTTAGTGAGATATACCAGCTAAGAATCAGCCACTATTCTAGAAGTGTTGTGCCCAAGTATATTTTTGTTTCCAATCTGTTGATCAGCAGCAACAGAGATACAATGCTCCTTTGCAGGTAAGTAATCCAGGCTGTAATCCATATGCCTATTCCAGTCGCAAGTCAGAGGATACTCCCATGTTTTGGGGAAACAAAATCTTTGTGGACATACCTTTCAGCACCTACACACAGGGCCGGCTCCAGGCACCAGCTTACCAAGCAGGTGCTTGGGGCGGCCACTTCGGAGAGGGGCAGCATGTCCAGCTGTTCGGTGGCAATTCGGCGGACGGTCCCTCACTCCTGCTCGGAGCAAAGGATCTCCCGCCGAATTGCCGCCACAGATTGTGATCGCGGCTTTTTGTTGTTTTGTTTTGTTTTGTTTTGTTTGGCTGCTTCGGGCGGCCAAAACCCTGGAGCCGGCCCTGCCTACACAGACACCTTCAGTTTTACTGTACATGTAGCCTCCTACATAAAAAGGCATATCCCTGTGCCTTTAAGTGGATTATGCACTCCCTTCCCCCACCACCCTCCCTTAATCAAAAACTCACTCCTGAGCGTTCTGTTTCCCAAATCTTACAAGTAAGTGTAAAATGCAACTATGCTTATATGACTGCATTTTAGATACACTTTGCACTGAAGGAAATGACTGTGCAAGGTGCCAGACAACTGAAGAATTACGTCCCCAGTATATTGTTTAAGTTGCGGGAAAAATGTGCTATCTTCCCATCCTTTGCGCTTTTATAGGCCCATTATGGATATAAAATTTGTTTTTTTAGTTGATTCAGCAATCATTAAATGCATTTTGGCTGACATACATGTCCTTAAATTTAATCTGGATGATAAGGGACTAATCCAAAAACAACTGAAGGTTTCATACTAAGAGATTGCTAAAGAATTCTACAGGAAATAGTTGAGTATTTTAAATATTTTATTCAGGTTGCATTTGTAATCAGTTTTCAGTACAGAGGTTTAAGGAATTGTATTATGAACTATGTGTGTGTGTGTGTGAAAGAGACGTAAGCATTTCTTTTCATTATGGTGTCTTTGAAAAGCTCTGAAATACAGGGAGAAAAAAAGAAAGCTGAACAGTCATATCTTGAATAAACTCTGAATGGACCATCATCCAAAAAGGTGACTACAGCAAACTGTTTTGAGTCCCCAGACAAAAGTTGCTTTAGAGCCCAGAGGAAGTCCCAGACTGACTGATTTGAGGAAAAGCATATTAGGAAAAGTCCCTATTGAAATAATGTTTTCACTGCTAATATAATTGAAACCAGGATGAATTTAACGAAGCTGCAAAGGTATTACATTTCTAGCTCTGGGCCCACCTGTGAACAAAGCTTACAGCTGGTAGAGCATCTTGGAAGTCAGCTTGGGGAGTTGTACATTTAAAAAGCCCTGGCACGATGTAGTTTGAAGTGTTATACAGAGGCTCATGTTATACTATGCTGAACAATTACAACACCACACTTAATAGCTTAACAGCACTCACTTATGTTACTGGGTTTGATACAAAAACAGATATGTAAGATAGCATTAAAAGAGGCTCAGTGAATATTTTCATCAAGATTGCTGATGCCGTCTATGTGGCTCATCAGTATGCTTCAGTCAGTCCTGTTAATGAAAATGGCAATTTTCATTCTTTTGTTTGTGCATTGACTAGCACATTAGAGCCCTGACAGAGTGATAAATAAATCAATGGACAATCTGTTGGGATTTGAATCCTTATTTAGGTACCTTAACAAGGATTCTGATTTTCAGAAGTGCTGAGAATGCGTAATTCTCATTGACTTCAGTAGGGAACTGTGGCTGCTCTACACTTCTGGGGGGAAAAAAATCAGACCACTTTATTTAGATGCCTAAATATGGATTTAATGGTCCGGCTTGAGTCACCCAAGTTTGAAATTTTGGTGCTGGTTCTTCTATGTTCTTTGTAATAACGCTCACTTTGATGAGCCCAGATTAATTCCATCAGCCTTTCTGAAGACCTTTGTGGGATTTTCCCTGCTATCTAGCTATAGTGTCATAGGCCTAGCCCTACATTGGGATCTGCTAGGCTTCCATAGGGCTTTGCACGGGTGCAGGGGTCCACACTAACAGATCATGACGTCGGATCAAGGTCTTATTACATATTGTTTGGGGTATTGTTTCTATATTGCATATAGAACTTTTACTTATTATCCTGTTTTCATAGAAATGGGCTAATTTACAACTTGAGGAGACTTAAAAATACAAGGGGGAAAAAAGCAGAGCAGGGACCTGAAGTGACCAGTAAATAAAATTACACTCACAAAACCACCATAAAAGCACAAAGTAGAGTTATTGTTTTTGTTTTTTTACAGAGCTTAAAAAAAAATCAAAATTCTGCTGATTCATTTTTGTCACAAATGTTGTAACGTAAAGGGCAAGTTTCAAACTATGATCTCACTCCTTTGGCCACAACTGTAACAACACAAAAACGAAAGCAATGGTACAAATATAATATACTAATTAGGTGTATTGCTGTTCAACCAATTCCAATACAACTGTAATAGAGGTGTCCAACACCCTAACCACAAGATGAATTTGCCCTGCATTTGTGTGACCTACATGGTGTATTCAGATTCTGCAAGATCCAGGCTCTCTCTCTCTCTCTCACTGGCTAAAAGAAAAGCTTCCTGTTCTTACAGTTGCAAAAGAAACCTTCCAAATATGAGCCAAGTCTAGTCAAAGCTGTGTTGTCTTCTTGAGTCTGCTGACAGCCTGAAACAGTGACTAAGAGGGGTGAACTCCCATGTCCCCCACATGAATCTCATTTTCCTGTCAACCCTAATACCTTACAATGATACTTTGAATGTCAGCATTAGCTATTTCATTGCTGGTTATTTTAGCGAACAAAATGAAGACAGAGTGAAGTTCACAGGAATTAGAAGTTGCTGCAATAAAGGAAGCTAGAGAAAAATAAAGCTAGGGAAAGAAGAGAGCTACAGGAAAATCAAGGGAGCAAAGAGGGGAAGTAGAAGGAATGAGGAATTAGACAACCATTTAAGAAGAAAGAGAGGGAATGATAATGGTTAGACCAGGTGTCGGCAACCTTTTAGAAGCGGTGTGCCGAGTCTTCATTTAATCACTCTAATTTAAGGTTTTGTGTGCCAGTAATACATTTTTATGTTTTTAGAAGGTCTCTTTCTATAAGTCTATAATATATAACTAAACTATTGTTAAAAGGCGACAAAGAGTCCTATGGGATCTTATAGACTAACAGACGTATTGGAGCATAAGCTTTCGTGGGTGAATACCCATAAACTATTCTTGTATGTAAAGTGAATAAGGTTTTTAAAATGTTTAAGAAGCTTCATTTAAAATTAAATTAAAATTCAGAGCCCCCCGGACCAGTGTCCAGGACCTGGGCAGTGTGAGTGCCACTGAAAATCAGCTTGTGTGCCACCTTCGGCACACGTGCCATAGGTTGCCTACCCCTGGGTTAGACCTTAACAAATTATTCTAGCGCAGCCTCCACAGATTAGAAGAGCTGCTTAGACATCTCACTTTCTTAATCATGGCAATGCAAATACGAGGATCCCACTGCACCATGACCTGCAGAACCCGCCAAAGACGAGATTAAAATCCTGCAATCTCTATAGAACCATATCAAGATCCTTACACCAAACTTTGATGCTGAGGCTCAATGGAGAGTCACATGGAGCACTTCGACCGCTCAGAACAAACAGCTTGTCATTGATCCTGTTGAGGAACCACTGGGTTTTGATTTATGTCGGAAAGACTGTTGCAGATTGAATCGCATCAGGACATCTCATGGGAGATTCAGACAAACCCTCTTTAAATGGAAAATGAGGCAAACACATATATGCGACTGTGGTCACTGGTCACAAACGACAGAGTACATCATATCTGAATGGCCCCTTCGTTCTTTTGCCAGGGCCTGAAGGACATTCACCAGCTCACTGCTGCAGCAATGTGCTGGCTATCAAACTTGGATATAAATTTGTAGTTGTTGCTACCTACCCAAGCCATACAATAGAAGAAGAAATAGTAATAATACTTTATTCAGAGCTTTTTCAGCACTTTACAAAAGTAGCCAGTGTCATTAGCTATAAAATGGGGATTTTTACCATAACATAGCCCTACAATCATCATTACATTTAATGGAGTCCTGCCTTACTGACCATTGATCAGTCAGTGAGAGTTTGTTCTAAGGGGCTTCTATTTACATCTTATATTTCATCAGTTAAACACGTTACCCCTCCATAGCCAGCTTAGGGGTAAAGTTCTAGGGGAAGCTTTTGATCTGCCAGACCTTACAACATGAAGTCATAGCCATTTGTTTTACCCCGCCTGTCACATGATCGTTTTCCTTTACCAATCCATAGCTTTGTAAAGCTGATAATTGTTTTTATGCATTTCTATATATTTACTACAGTACTACGTTGATAGATCAAAGAATCTCAGCTCGGCTACAATACCACTGTAGTTTAGTTTAACTGAAATGTTATTGTATCCAAAAAGAAATAAAAACCTAATTCACACACAACATGTTATGTTAAAATAACTTTTAGGGGCTGAGCTAAGGGTTGATTGTGCTTTAACTCACGTTGGCAAAACAAAGTATAATTGCCCATATTTTTCTGAGACCTTCATTTCTTATAGGGCCATAGGCTGCAATATTTAAAGTTACAACAGGATAACTTAGGATGGGCTGTTAATACTTGGCTTTAAAGAGAACAAACCACACCTACCCAGAGGTGCTTGCCAGTTTTAGGCAGACATTAATATTATAATATTTAGTCCCGCCTGAGGGCAGGTGACTGGAGTAGATGACCTCTCGAGTTCCCTCCTAGTCCAACAATTCTAGGATTATTCTTAAGCTTTAATCTTTGTGTATGATTTTCCTTTTTCCTATATTTTAGTTGAAATAAATGAAATTTGGGTCAATTTATAAAATAAGTTGATAAATATTATTTTAAAAATCCATTGCTACTTGTATCTCTAAATAAGTAAGTATATCAAATCAATTTTTTGCTTGTTGAGGGTTAGAATTAAATAGAGGAGACCGGTTTTATTTTTGTCTCTCCTATTTTTAACTAATATGCTATACACCCTCTTCTAACTGAGTGAAATTGAATAGTCTGTGATATACAGAAGGTCAGACTAGAGGATATAAAGGTTCATCTTCCGGTTTTAAATTCTATGAATCTATGGGATTATCAGAAACCTGATAATGAATCAGAGGTTATTAATAATCCCTTGGAGCAAATTGTGCATACATGTAGGTTTAACTCCTGAACAAAGCATAAGCACCTAAGTAAATATCCACTGAAAACACTGGTATATATTAATATTGGTTTTATTGGTGAACCTAAAAATGTTTTGGAATGCATAGAAATTATGGGGCAAATCCTGCTTCATGCCTACCGTCCCCACCCAGTTGCAGAACAAGTAAACAGAATTTGAGAAGACCCTGTAGGGGATGTATATTCCATTCACAACACTGACAGAGCGTGGAGCACAGAGGTCCATTTTGCACAATCACACTAGCTGGAGTTAGAGGCAATGCAATTATACACACTGAATTAGGGTGCAGAAGTTGTGGAAACTACCTTTGAATACAGCACAGCTGTTCAGGCTCTAAACAGATTTCCAGGATTTGGCCTGGTATGAATAAATGTAATGTAATTTGTATGTAATTGAAATTATCCATCCAAATCATCATTCACACTGCATATTCATGAGAACTACTTTCCATGTTGTAAATAGAATGGGCGTCACAAAGTACAGCTTTCTTCTAAGCCTTCCTACACTGAACACCAACAATTTGTTCTGGGAGAGGGTTCCCTGGGGGTTACTAGTACTTTAGGACAAACAAAGATAATAACATTCTTCAGCTCTTCCACAAACAAAACATAGTAAGTCCTTCATATCATAATCCATTCTACATAATTGTGTTTGTGCATGCAGATGGATGAAACCGTTCCTGACAGCTGGGCAACTTCATTTTCAGATCAACAGTTCATTACGCCCCCAAATAGAAACACTTGTACAAAGATGACATTGCTGGGAAACTAGATTTGCAAATCAGTTTAGAATGACCTGATCTGATTCTGGACAACTGTCTTGGATGAGTTTTCCATGTTTCCAAACGCATCACAGGACGAGATCATCACGGACAGCAATGCAAGCGACCCACTACCTTCTTTCCTTATTTAAAACCAGATTGTGCCTGCCCTTGAGTATGTGTGCAAGATGAGGGGCACAGGGTGCAAGGAGCCCTCCCCACACTTACATACCTACGCAGGGTGCAGCTACAGTTGTAGATCCAAGCACAAAGGATTTAATAGGGACTAGCACCCCCCTCCATACAAAACACTCCAAAGAGGGCAAGGCAATGGCCCAGCCCCACTTCTGCAACTGCTGGCGGACATAGGAGCTTTGTTACACCATTAAAAAGTCACTGCCGGAGTCATGCAAAGATGCTACTCAGGCAGAATGCTTTCAAGAATGGTCACTGGCACAATGAACCTCTGACATCCCTCCAACCTCAGCCTGGCTAAAACGACTGTACAGCCCTTAACTAATTTTTCATGATCCTGTTAATATTTTACTACTTGGCTAAGCATTATTAATCATGTATCCGCTAGCGCTGTTTAAATGAGATTAATATACCTATTGTAGATCCTATAATTACATGCTTGAGCACAATAGTATCTGTTATATGGCCAACTATTGTTTTAGAAAGATCAGTAAAAAGTTAAACAAGCGTGTTTATCCTTTATGAAATGTTATTTTTTCCAAAGACACTATATTTTTGCAATTGCTTATTTTAAACATTGCAAGAATGGTAGTTAACCCCCACCCCTCTTCCAATGCATATCATTCATAAATGTAGTGTGTGTCTATTATCTGCAAAATAAACAGATTATAGAACACTGCATTTGTTGAACAGATTACACATCCCCAACTGCAAGCATTTCCGACTCACTATGATCCTTCCTAGTAGCAAAATTAATATGAACAGTTGCTACCATCCATGTAGTAAAACTAATAGCATTTCCACTTAAATAAAGGTCAGCATTGGTGTACATAGTCCTTGCCCTGGGAAATAAGGTTTCTAAGGGATTACCTAGCATGCTGTTCTACTTTAAGATGAATGCTAGTTCAAAATGCTATTTGTTCATATATGACTATAATGCCACAAAGGCCTACTCAGAGACATTTCTTTCCTAAATAGACTATGCACAATAGCATAAAATTACTTTTATTAACAATTATGAAAACAGGATAAGTTTGACAATGAACTATTATTTTCTCCAGGTCACAAGATCGCTTTAAAAAAAATTAAGGCATGAAGAATATTCCTTTTATCTGAAGCTGGGCAAATGATTATTTGTTGATAAACTGTCTACAGGCAGCTTAGCATTTTCCTCCTCATCAGAGTTTGATCCAAAGGCCACTGGAATCAATCTCTTTCCATTTACTTCAGGGGATTTCAAATCAGGATCCCTGCTACCTCCTACTGCTTGCCAACACTTCCTGTTGTATCTATCCTATGCGAGATAGCTCCAGTTGCAGGATCTGGTGCCAAGGAGCCCCATTAAAGTCATTTCTGTGACAACATTTCAGTCTGTACATGGCTCATAAGCAAGTCATACCCCAAAATCTGAAATTTGGAACATGTTGGTTTTCATTAGACACTTAAGTCACAGTGATATTGTTTCTGCCCCCTGATTGCATTAATATATTTTAGAATTAGGTTTCTGGTGCAACTACTCACCAGAAATCTACTTTTCCCAAATATTCACTTAACATGACGTGTTTCTGAGAACATTCCTGCAAGTAAATTCACTGCTAAAATATCAGCAGAAAGAATAGACAAAACTGGCAAATAAGGAAAAGTCATTTTTTAATTGAGCAAATAGAATTTTTTCCAGATATTTCCCCACACCTTCTTTAATCACAGAAATGACCTGCTTTATACTCCTTCCATGGTGCAGACAGAGAACTCACAAAAAACTTTATATGGATACAAACATATCCCTAATACATACCAATATTACTAGTATAGTCAATAGACAAATAAAAAATATATGTTTTCTTTAATATACAGCCACCATTAATATACATTAGCAAAATATGTCCAATGAGATCAGCACTCACTTGGATCTCTGACAAAGAATGCCAATGATTTCCTTGTACTTTGGGCTCATTTTCAAGACTATCACTGAAGAATGAAATAGTTTTATGTAATATTCTGTAACTGATGAAAAATTATGTAAACTGTATTGTACACATGCAATGAAATGGCTTATTAAGAATATTTGAAAGAGAGTGCTAGTCCAGAAATGCTGTCATCTGATGATGTGATGGGGACAAAAAGAAAACCAGCTGGGGATAGAGATGTATGGGAAAGGCTCTGCAGTATGCAGCCTCCCTCCCTTCTGAACCTGAGGAATAAGAGGTCAGGGATTCACTCCTGTAAAGGCAGCCCAAGAGAGTTATGCAGGTTGATAATGGGATGAAAGCCACTTCTCTGTAGAATACTGCAAGCCTACAGGTTGTGTGTCAGGGAAGATAATGCAGACTTTGTTCCACAGGTTCCGAGAAAACCACGGGGGTAAGGTTGCCTGTGGAAAGGTTTGAGCTGATGCAGTTCCAGACAGCCATGATACTACAGGGAGGAGAGGCAAGAGAAGTGCAGCTGACCCCTCTGCCTTATGTGAATCCACATATTGATCTATCTAGCATCTGTCATGCAAAAGTCATCAATACTTTCATTTGGTAGCGGTGGACATTAGAGGTAACCATTTTACTACAAACTGTCTGCTATCACTAAGCAAAATGTATGTACTCTCTCGGGACATCTGGTTACAGATGTCTCACTTTATCTATATATGTCTTGGTAATAGACTGAGTAAATCTATTAAAGAGAATCTATTCTCAGAGGCACAGTGCATGAGACACACACTAGTGCAAATAATCTGTTATTATTACTTTTGTAGTACACCAGGAGCAAAAATAGTTTTACATATGCTGCTAGGGCCTGAGATTCTCTGGCCACGCCTCTTTTCCACTTCATCTCTCTTTGAGGGGATCTTGGTATTTGCTCCTTCCTAAATACTCACAACACCATTGAATGAATAACTGTGCTGACTGCACATTTCACCTGCCTGGAAAGTTAAATCCACCCAAAAGTTTGCATCAATTTTTGTACGCAATCTTGACCATATACATTTGTTGACAGAGCCAAGACTTACAAGTTACATTTTTAGGTGGGACTCTAGTCACTTGGGCTTTTCTGCTTTCAAGTATGTTAATAAGGAAGTTGCTTTCTATCTTTGTACAGCCATTTCCCTCCCATGAATTAATCAATCAATACTCTCAGATTTTTGCTGGGTTAGAAATTATTTCAATATACATTGCCATGGTGATGGGAACAGCACAAAGACAATCACCCTGAATCCAATCCCACGCTGGTTCAGCTCCCTGGACTTCAACTGGAGGTATGCAGATTTATTTACACCAGGGTGAGAGCAAAGCTGGCTCAAGGTGTGTTTTCTCCTAGCTGTTGGAGCCTGCCCAATAAGGGAAATAACAGATCTCACAAATATTTGAGGCAATTTTTCCCCACAAGGGGTTTGGTATTTGCTTTTTCTTTGTATGTCCTAGGATTGGCACTCCCATGAGTTTATGGGAGTTCTTTCTCTCGCCTCCCTAAGATCTGAAGCAGAAGCAGCACAAAAGCTTAAAACATTTCTAGGAAGTAGAGGGAAGGTTAAGGCCACGCACAGCATTTCCTAAGCTTAACTAGGGTGGGATCAGCCCCACACACTTTAAGCAATTTATATAGTTGTCCCAAAGCTGTATTCCACCAAGAGAATCATTGGCTGAAGAATGGAATAAGGATAAACAAACATATGAGATAGCCGGGTAAAAACTCTAGGTTAAGTCTAGATATTTCATAAGAAATTTCAAGAAACAGTTATTCTGCATTCATTCATTCATAAAGAAGAAAGTTGAGCACTTTAATGACCACCCAATTCCCACAAGTGCATTTAATTTTAACTCTACAACTATATTGGTTTGTTGTCACAGAGTACTTTTATTGCAGCATTCCAATAAATAGCAGAAACTCATCTAGAGGATCCTACAGACAATAGTATCCTTCACTACATAACTGATTCATCCCCAGAGATGGTCCAGCCCAAGAATTCAGTAAGGCAGGGCTCCTGTGCAAAAGGAATATATGATCATGTAATCAAAGGCTGTATTATAATGTATATGTACAAGGGAACCAAATTAAAGTTGCACAGGCAACCTTAATTCTGGCATTTCCTAACTTTCAAATGCTTGATTTTTGCAACTTTGATGTTTTTAGTATAGTGTTGTAAAGTGTCCTAGGTTTTCAAAAAGCAAACTCAAACACCACCCTGCCCCTCCACCCCAGGTATTTTATCATGTGGCATCACATTGACAGGTATTTGCTGACAACAGAGGAATGGGAGATTTGGGATTCTTTGGTTCCATTCCACGCTCTACAATATAGCATGTCTAGTGGGCACAGACTTTTCTAGCCATTCCCAAAAAAGTGTGACCTCTTCTGTCCCATCCCCTCCAACCTGTGCTAGTCCCAGGTCTCTCTCTTCCCAACCTCTGGCTCATTCTCACAGTCCCCTTGCCCAGCCTGTACCACATACCCCAACTCCCAGTTCAAGTCCTGTCCTCCCCCACTCCCTTCAGTCCCAACCACCAAGCTCCTTGTCACCATCTATGCTCTTCACAGGTCCAGTTCTCGTCCCCTTTGCCTTCAAATCAGGCACCTTCTTCCTCTGGGCTGCCTGAGCCCAGCAGAGGGGCAATGAGAGTGCAAGCTCCATACTCTTATTTGAGGGCCTGGCCACAGCCTGCAGCAGCCCAGATCTGCAAAGCAGGGAAAAGCCCTGTTCAGCCCAGGGGCGGCTCTATGTATTTTGCCGCCCCAAGCACAGCAGTGAGGCAGCCTTTGGCGGCGTGCCTGCGGGAGGTCCGCTGGTAACACGGATTCGGCAGCATCCCTGCGGGAGGTCTGCTGGTCCCGCGCCTTTGGCGTACCCGCCGCCGAATTGCCACCAAAGCTGCGGGACCGGCGGACCTCCCGCTGGCATGCTGCCGAAGACAGCCTGACTGCTACCCTCACGGCAACTGGCAGGCCGTCCCCCGCAGCTTGCCGCCCCAGGCATGCGCTTTGTGCGCTGGTGCCTGGCGCCGCTTCTGGTTCAGCCCCAGGCTGGAGCATGCTCAGTGCAGATAGTAAATCTAAGACTTTTACTGAACATGTTCAAAATGCAATTTTTCAAAGACTTATGACTTGGCTAAATTTGGGCAGATTTTCATAATGAGGCAAGAGGCACATTCCTGACACAAATTCCCTGCTCCAAAGCACACCTGCACTAGAGTTTTGCAGAGAGAAGGTTGACTCAACTTTTAACATGGACAAAACGGGTTTTTCCCCAGCCTCATTCTCAAAAATGAATCATTGTAGCTGAAGCTTTCCCAAAAAGTTCAGCCTGAGGAAATTTTCCATGCAAAGGGTTTGGCAAGTTATAAACAACTGAAAATAGGGTCTTATACTGGGAAGTGTGAATTCTACTCCCCATGTCTGAAAACACTACTGAGCTTGTAACACTATCAGGTATAGTGCTTACTCTCCTTAGTTAAATGGGACCACTCTTTAGTAAATGCTATGCCAGTTACCAGAGTCTTCAGGATTGGGCTCTTCGAGTGTAAGGTGCCTGGTGAAAGTTTTCTTCTGACCAGAGGAGGAATGGTTATCACCTAGGAGAGCCAGAGGAACTATATTTTTTCCATTATTGGTTAATAAACCAGCCCCCCAAAAGAGGCAGGGACATTTGAAACTCCTGAGGCACACGAGTTTGTCTGAGAGGGAGCCTGATGTCAGCATGACTGAGGCACCACACTGCAGCATGGCTTGTGCAAACCTTACCCTGCAGCAATTATAATAAATGTTTGTATCTAATGGGAGTATCTTGGATGCATTTGGGTCGGAGTCTGATAACCTTACTCACAATGAAAGCAGTAGTGCCAACCTCAAGCATTCAAAAATCATGAGTCGGGCCCCAAAAATTATGAAACTGGCTTAAAAGTCATGAGAGGTTAAAAAACTGGGTTCTTTTTAATTGCCTGCTGGTTTGGGAACTTGGGATGCACTTGAGTTATATTTTCAAGCTCTTCACTGCATCAACAAGAGCTAAAAACTTACTACTTTTAACAAAAGCTGAGATTTTCATGTAATTACATGATTGCAGAGGCTGAGGTTTCAGGAAAACCACCAAATATAATGGGACTTCTGATAAGACTGTAGGAGTTGACAACAGTGATAGGAATCACCTCACATCAGTAGTGCCCTCACTGATTTCATTGGGACTACTTATGGAATAAGGTGCTATTCAGAGGATCAGAATCTGGCCTTTAAACTAGGAACTATAGTTTGTCAACAGAGTTGAAAAAAATATATAATCCGCTAAGACAATCTCTTTGTTTGAACACTATTGCAGTAATTTATTCCATTTACTCTGCTCAGCCATCCAGACATTCCAGAGGCAACTCAAACTGGGGAAGTCTAGGGAAATAGGAAACATTTTTGCGCTTTTAATGTGCAGAAGCAACGAAGTAGCTAAGAATATCAGCACTGATGTGACAGCAGAGGGTCTGAGGGTACATCCATTGCATATCCACAACCAGCCAATGGATCATCATCAGCCTTCTCAGTCATGATGACTGGGCAGATAAGCAGTGAATTTCTATTTACATGTTGTCAGTACCGTTCTAAAAACACTTCTACCATTGATTCCTCCATTGGACAGCAGTGCATTGTAGCATAATCAGTCAGCTACAGAATACCTGGTCTGTGAATGACTTTGTTCACTTTCATCTTTCCCTGCAAGAAGGGGTGGGGAAAAAAAGACTGAATGACAGGATCAGAGTGGGATTGCTTATGGGGGAGAAATATGTGATCATTTCATAAAGCAGCATAAAGAGCAGGATGGTTTTGTCTGTGATTCCATAGGATTTTGCAAGAAGATTAGGAAACAGTGTATGTTAATTCCTTTGCTGCTAGCTGCTGCCACTACTCTTGTGCAACTATGGCACTCATGAAACACCAACATTTCAAATGACACATCTGATTGCATACAAAGGGTTAACTCAAATCATTATAGCTTGTTACTCCCAAACTTCAGCCAAGACCTGGTGTTATCACTTACCTAGAGCAACCCCTTGGAAGTACAGGATGCTGATAAGGGGCACTACAGCAGGCAGTGTTCAAGTGTTTGCCTAGGCTCTCTGCATTCACATTTGGGGTCATTCCTCAGCTTCGACTTGGTCATATTGTCACCAGCCTTTGCAACCCCAACTCTCACTTGATCTAGAGAACATCAGTGTTTTCATTTAAGGTCAGTGCATGGGGGGAGAGTAGGGTGACCAGATGTCCCAATTTGGGGGTCTTTTTTTTATATAGGCTTCTATTACCCCCGCCCCCAACCCCTGTCCTGATTTTTCACATTTGCTGTCTGGTCACCTAAGGGAGAGAGGGAAGTTGCTCTAAAGGAACCAGGTTTTCGAAGATCATCAGCATTTCCTGAAATGTTACTCCATAACCTTCCCACAATGGTATTTTGAAGTAAGGGTTTTTCAAAGGCAAAATTTTTCTGAACTTCAGCTTCTTGGGTGATGGAACATATCCATATTGTAAATATCTTGGATCATGCTCCCACTTCTGTCTCTTTTTTACTGAGGGCAATGGTGGTGCAATTCCCACAAGGCCATATAGCAACAGCATTGAAGTTGGTTTCAAAGTCCCTGTGATGATCCTACAGGATTGAGTTCAGTAACAATTATGTGTGCATGTCTCAGGCATAACCATACTGGGACACAGTACTCCACAGTTGAGTAACACAGGGCAAGACCAGTTGCTTGGAGTGTTTTTGGGGTCAGCTCCCCATTTTGTGTTGGCCAGTTGCTGGAAACCCCCTGCCAGATCTCACTACAAGGAATATTTTTCAGCAGTTACTGAAACTAAGCAATTCATTTAGGGGTGTGAGGGAAGTGTTTTCTTTCACAGACAGGTATCAAATACAGAAAATATATAGCTGGAAGATCTTCGAATAGCTTAAAAGATCAACGATTACATGATTAAAGGCCTCCATTCCATGCCTGCATAGTTACTTGTTTGCAGGCACAAATACAGCCTTGGGTAAGTGCACACATACATGCTGTGTACAAAGTACACTGACAATTTAACAAGTTTCAACTGCTCGGTCACAGAAAGGATGATAGTTAAACCAAATGCATTAGAGATAGTTGCCACAGAACGTACTCTTAAAAAGAGGGATTAAACAAAAATGCAGGTTACATTTTGTTCATGCCCTTGAGAAGGAAGTTTGTTATCTAAAAATGCTGGTTTTCGCAATGTTCCTTCGTTAAGGTTTTTCCAACTACAGTAAGGAGACCATTATCTGGAATGGCAGATTACATATACAGTATTACCAGCCAAAAACAAGGGCATACTGTCTGCCATATCTCATTTTATATTTGCAGCAAAGTGGCCTGCTTTGGGCTCCTACTGAAGGCTGGCATGACTCCCATTAACATTAAAAGGATCAGGACAGGGATGTTTGACAAAGTTTCTATTGCAGCATTACATTGCAAATGGGATGACAAATGTCTCAACCAAAAAGTTCCACTTCTAACCAAATAATTCTGGTGGTCATGAATTGGGGAAAATATGGATTCCATAGTGTGGTCTGATGGTTAGAGAAAAGGCAGAACTCCAAAAATCTATGTCTGGCTCAGATACATGAATTTGGACAAATCTCTTTACACTCCAGTTTATCCATCTGCATTACGCATATCTAATTCATAGTGGGTATTGTGAACTTTTTTGTTTGCAAAGCACATTGAAGTCCTCAAATGAAAGGCATTATAAAAATGTTATTTGATGGTACTTGAATAAAGGGTTACCAATAATTCAAACAACCTTGACAATAATGCCTTGGCAGCTATAAGGCCTGTTCAAGTTGCTAGAAAAATAGAGCAGAGAAGCAGACAAAGAAATATAGTAGTTAAAAAAAGTAGGAAGAAAAGGCTAGATTGTGATTTATAATGTTGGGCATAAAGCCTTTTGCTTCTAGATTATGTATTTTAAATCTCACCTGAGATCTTATGCTGGCTATAAATTGCCCCAAATAGATAGCTGTTTGGTCTCTGAGTTTTATTCCTGTTGGGCTGGCTTCACATCATGAAAACTACTGTCACCATTGGTACTAACTGGCCTCCCCCTGTAGGCAGTCTCAGCAAAGAGGCCAACTAGCAGTAGAAGCAGAACTGCTATATCCAACCCCAGGAGAAGTTCCCTTCATTTAAGGCACAGGCACATGGGTGGAATGTTGTGGGAAGTTGGCATTGCCACTGCCCCAAAGCAGTATTTATTCCATAGCTGAAGAGGAGGACTAGCATTTAGCATGTTTAACAAAAAAATCCCATGCACACTAAGAATAAAGGATAAAGACAAGATTTAAATGCAAAATGCTTGTTATAATAGCACTGCCACAAAGAATGAATACACTATTTGCAGGCCATACCATTGCAGAGACTATCTTGCCAGCTAATTACTGTGAGCAACAAAAACTGGCAGACTTGGCTAGATTTTAGCATAAGATGGTGTCCAATTCGTTATGATTATTTGTATGGTAGAAAGATCTTGAGTTCTTATTATTTGTACCGCCTATAAACTGCACCTTTCCCATTAAACGTACTGTGCCCTAGAAGAATCATGAACAGATTCTTCATTGCACAGGAAAAAAGAAGTCTCAATATAGAAGCAAGGAATTTTTACAAGATAATAACTAAGAATGTACAACAAGAAGTTCATTAAATTTACTGCTTTTTTCCAGGAGAATATAAGCTTTTAAAAATCCAACATCTTGTGCCAGCACACTGTCTCAGCACAGTAAAATTGACTTATGAACACTCTCTCTGAGGAACCTAATACAACCTGACACTGTTACGGCAATTGGGTTAGCACCAGTCTTTGCAGCTAGAAAAGAGGAGCAGTGGTTAAGTTTTATGGGCCTGAAGAAGTGTAAAACTATTTCAGAGTCATTAAAATACCTTTGCGTATCTTCTCCTGGTAGCTATTTTAATCAATCACTCCTAACAGCTATTGGCTAATAAATGTTTGATGGGTTTTCACTCTTTGAAACATAAAACAAGTCTTGGATCCACATAGGTAGTATAACTGAGCAACCTGCATGCTCTCATGTGGGGCCATTCACATGAGAGACTGTTCGATGTAGGAATTGAAATTCCATGCAAAGATTTGAACTGCTTCCTGAAGGTCCACAATCTGGGCCAGCTCATGCTCTGTTGAGATGCTTGCAAGGCCGACCAGCCTCTCCTGTGTTATTGTGGAGCGTAGATGTGTTTTTATTAACTTCAGCTTGGAGAAGCTGTGCTCTCCACTGGCAACTGTTACAGGAAGTGTTAGAAGTATGCACAGAGCAACAAAAACATTTGGAAAGAGGGTGGTCATCTTATTTGTGCACATATATTCCAGAACAGCCTTTGGAGTTGATCTTGCTGAAATGTATCTTGAAAGGGCTTTCAGTTCATCACCTAAATCACTCGCATCAATATCGTGCATGTCATCATGTGTCAACACTGCCTCTAGTGCCCTGCAATGCTGGTGTGAAGTTCCTCTGCCAACTTCTGTGCACTCTTCAGAACGTTTTGAAATTCCTCATCTGACCGGTCAGACTGTAGGTATGACTTTGCTTTGTCCAGTTGTTCTATTGCTCCAGACACCTTGGAGTCTCTTGCTTACAACATTTATTTCAAACAGTATGTCATGCCACAATACTAAGCCACACAGAAATTTGAAATTATGTATGTTTCTGGTGATTCCATTTCCCTCTGCCACTGTTGTCCCATGAACAGTTCCTGTCATAGCATTATCCTCCATAATGGAAACTATGGCTCATCTATCTTCCCAATTTGGTGTTTGATAGGCTTTACAGCCTCCACTCAACTTTTCCATCGTGTGGCACTCAGTGGTTTCAGTGTCAGAGAGGATATTCCCTGATATTGCTTCAAATTTTCCCATCAATGAGTTGATACAGAGAAAAATACATAGATGCTTTGAATTACATTAAAAAATTCAGCAGCCTCACTAGAAGTTGATGCTGCATCACTGACCACCAAGTTCAATGAATGAGAACTGCATGGGACAAAAAAAGCTTGAGGGTTTAACTTCCGGATTCATGTCTGCACTCCTCTGTTCTTTCCTCTCATGTTGGCACCATTATCATAGCCCTGACCTCTCATGTCAGCTATCACAATTCCTGTACCTTCCAGCTCTTTAAGAAGCACATTTGTCATACCAGCTCCTGTAGTAGCATCAACGTCAATAAATTCTAGAAAATGCTCTCTGTCACCCTTGCAGGGACATTTTCACTAGGTTCTGTTGTTGTTACAAAATGCACCCATTAGTCATTTGTTCCGTATGCCTGATGTCAGGTGTGCAGTCCAGAATAACAGTAATATTTTGCTGACTTCAGATCTGCCACAATCTTCTGTTTAACTTTTGTTGCCAGTAACTGTATTATCTCATTTTGAATTGTTTTTCCAAGGTAGTGGTGTGTGTACATTTCTTGGGTGGTGATTCTTCTTAGATGCTCCTGGAGTACAGCATCAAACTCAGCCATCAGCTCCACAATTTTAAGGAAATTTCCATAGTTTGGCACATACAGCTGATCTGCAGTGCCCACACAGTGCTAGGTTTTGGGTAGCAAGCATTCTCACCATGGCAATGAGCCTTATCAGAACGTTTTGCCAGTAAAGAGATGCTGATGCAATCTTCTCTTCATGCTGATCATCTATGGTGGCCTTTAACCTTAGTCTCATCTCAAGCTCTTTCCACCTATGGAATGCTTCTGGTGATTTGCTGCCTTCTCATGGCATGCCAGATTTCTAGCCAGATTTTTCCAGTCCTTTGTTCCTATAGAACCCAATGGGGCTGGAACATTAGACTGGAAGAGTTTGCAACAAAACAGTATGCAGCATTCTGGGTTTTTGAGTACATAAGCCATGGCCTCTCCACTTTGTCACCATTGGGGATTTCACGCCAATAATGTGTTAGATGGAAACTTCTATTTTCATTGTCTTTGGGGAACAAGAAATTTTTCACTTGCTGTGGCCCATGCAGTACAAGGAAGTCCCTCAGGCCACTGCTCAAGTGGGTCCACAGTCCTGGATCATCTAGACTTAAGGAACTAAACTCAGCAGCAGCTGTTTCTTGAGCCTCCACCACACTCCTCTCTGATCTACACTTTTCTTCAGGAATGTGCATGGTTACATCCATTTGAGATGGAGATATGGATGCTGCAGTAGCTTCCAGGTCACCTGCGCTCTGACTTACTGGAAGATCAGGCATCTCCTCACCACTCACATCCTCACTGGGGCCAGAAGGCTCACCGGGAACATTTGTGTCTATGTATCTCAAGAGAGCTCATTCCTGCTTAGATAGAAAAGCTTCCTTTGCTTTCTTTCTTTTTCTGAATGCTGCCCCAGAGGGGCGTTTTCTTCTTTGACTCATGACTGCTGTTCTGTGCCAGCTATAGTGGCTCTCAACACTCAGTTGAAGGGGACAAATAAGCAGGCTGGTAGCAGGGCCTGAGTGAGGGAAGATATCAGCGTCTTAAAAGCCTAACTGGCTCCTACTAGTTCAGTTGACTGCCTGTTCTCCTCAAGTGGGTTCAGGGAAGCAGCAGGAAACAGGAAGCTCCCTGAGAAGCTGGCGTTAATCAGTCCAGGCTCCTGGGGGTGCTAGAGAGGTACATGAGAGGCTCCTCCTCCTCTCTCTCCCTGCAGCTCCTGCTGCTTTCTGGTATTCCCTCTCACCTTTTCTCCTGCCTTCCTGTTATGTCTCTTGTGTCCTCCTCCCTCCAGCACAGCACTCCACATCTCTGAGCATCTAGAGCAGAGAGAATACATATGCACCATCAGCAGACACAATTTTCTACACTCTGGGTCCTAGTGGCGCCCCCCCCCCCCCCAGTCTGGCACCTGAGGCAGCCACCTCAGTTCACCTCATGGTAAGGCCAGTCCTGCATGCAGCTCAGGGGTTGGTATGCAAAGCTGGCTTTGAGACACCTCTGCTGTCCCGGGGCAGCTCCGTGCCCACTCATTCCCACAGCAGAGCAACCCTGAGGGCTGCTCTGAACTACACCAGCTGCCACTGGCTCCAAAGGGCTGATGCTAGAGCTAGGGATCTTTAGAATACAGCATATTATACTTGCCAGAGTATTTTGGGGTGGGGTGAAGGAGGGGAACAGGGTTGTGAGATACACTCTAGCATCCTTATGCCATCTGAGGTTCTGTTTATGCTGAAGGAGAAGGGGAAGTCTCCCTATGTCCAGGTAAACTGTCTTTAAACTGCTTTAACACACTGGAGGATCTGGGCCTAAAACAAACAAACAAACAAAAACCACCTTTACAAGGTCCCCATATTTATGCTTATTTGAATAAATCCTGATCCTACAAAAGCCCAACTCAGTATAATTCTATTTCACATCATTCATTATGTTTTATGAGCCTATTTTTTTATTTAACTGCACAATTGCATATTACTCTGCTTATCAATATTCTAGTGTAGACTCCTTGAGCACCAAAAGTGCCAGCATGTTATATTTAATTGATTAGGTTTCTTCATTCGTTTTGAGACAATATATATGTAGGAATCCGTGAGCCACATGAAAAGTAAGAGAAACATCCTCGGATTTTGGAATGAGCTTTAGAACTCATAAGAGTCCTCACTCGAAACAGCAATATTTACTAGTTGTTGCTCTTGGCTGGACCTGACTGCGAAAAGCATTTGGGGACTTCTCACTGGGTTTTCTTCTCTCTGAAATCAGTATGTAGGCCTTTTCAGAACTTCAAATAGACCAGTTCTGTTTCATCTCTGTCAGAAAGCCACCATGCCTTCCAGATTCATGCTGCAGAGCACCGCCTGCCCTAGCTAGCATCTCCCATCTACTGTTTACCTTTGTAGAATTGCTGATTTTTTTTAAGCCACATAAAATTGTTTTATTTTCTTCTTGTTGTTGTTGGTTTATTTCCCCACACATCATAAGTCTATGGCAGCTGGTGTAAGATGAATGCCCCTGTGGCACTTGCAGCCCAACCTGCAGCAGCACAGCCCATAATAGCACAAACCCAGCTCTGCTGGCTTTCGTCTTATTTATACTGTAATAATAAAGAATTGTTTTTGGAACACTGATCTCCTATAAGAGAATGTTACAAATAATAACCAAGATTCATTCAAAATGTTAGACAAATCTCTGAGCAATTAATTGGATATGAAAACTGAAATATGAGGCACATTTACATCTCCTGATCCCATGACTGCATGGACACAGGAAGCAACAAACACTCAGAAGGTATAGCATGCGAGGGTCTGACAGGTGGATAGTTTCTCTATGTTTGTCAGGGCTGCCCGGAGGGGGGCAAGTGGGGCAATTTGCCCCAGGCCCCGCAGGGGCCCCGTGAGCCCCGGCCCGGCGGCAGTCCAGCAAGGGACCCTTCAGTGCTGCTGAAGACGCGGAGCGACTGAAGGGCCCCCCGCTGCTGAAATGCCCTGCGAGCCCTGGCCCGGCGGCGGTCCGGGTCTTCGGCAGCAAGGGGCCCCTTCAGTCGCTCCGGGTTTTCAGCCGCATTTCGGCAGCGGGGGGGCCTTTCAGTGGTGCTGAAGACACGGAGCGACCGAAGGGCCCCCCACCGCCAAAATGCCACTGAAGACCCGGACCACTGCGGGGTGAGTACAAGCACCGCAGCTCCCCCGCTTTGCCCCAGGCCCCCTGAATCCTCTGGGCAGCCCTGATGTTTGTATAGCGCACAATGGAGTCCTGGTCCCTGACTGGGGCTCCAACGTGCTACAGTAATAAAAATAAATAGGGACTGAACCATAAACCTTAGACCCTAATATTCCTGAGCTTTTGGATGTTTGGATCCAGATTTGAACTTTACAGCTGGCCTCTCTCCCTATACTGGGAGAAGAAAAATCCTGTATCTTTACATTTTGAATATTGGAACAGCTCCATCCCAGTTCTCTATTCAAGTTTTCTTGGCCCAGCTCTACTGTCTATGAACAAGTATTATTAGAGTGCAGGATTTAGTGCAACAGATTCCTAAGAGTTGTGCAAAACCTTTATAATGAAAACTGAAGTTCATCTGGTGGCAGGTTATGTCGCCAAATTTGCTGAAAGCTTCAGAGACCTTTTGAGTGAATCTCTGAGGAGTTTTGAATGAACCTGGTTGATTTAAAGTTTCCACTTCAGGGAGTGCCTGGCTGTGATGCATGAGCACAAACTACAACTCCCATGAGGCACTGCTGCACCATATCCAAATCCAGTTATTTCAGTGTTTGAGCATTTGGTATGTTAACTAACTAACTAAAAGTTTCCCCTGGAAAGACTTTTTCAAGAAAAAATTGTTTAGTTAGAAAACTGCTTTGATAGAAAATTTGACCAGCCCTAAAATAAACACACATCTGCTAATGAATCACTCTTACGTATGTTTTGTGCCAACTACCTTAAAGTTTGCTTGGGAAACCTTCCAAACTGAAACAATTATTTCTCCCCTCCTTTCCCCTCCTCACCTTCTATGTCAGTGCAGAACTACAAGACAGAGGAGGGTCCTGCTGGATTTCAGCGAGTGTGGAAGAAAAACACTCTGCATAAGATGGATAAAAATCTGCCATCATTAATAAAAGTAGATTCACAGAAATGCTCCCCCTCTTCTCCTGTGAATGAACACACACCATCAGTTTGAGTCTCAGAAAAACCCTGCAGCAGCTAATCCCTCTTGCCTTTCATGTTTTATTGACTGAGCAAGATCTACACAGGTAGGTCCCCCACGCTAATTTGACCGTTCTTAAAGTTCGGTCAGTAGTTGAGGATGCTTCAAATCTCCTCCCCCACCCCAGTACATATGACACCTTAAGTTGCATGTAGAGAGAGGGAGTACATGTGTTGCTTCAGTAGTGGTTTTTTTCACAGGGTTTTTTTTATTTTCAACATTGGAATATGCCTCATGTTTTTCCATTTTTTTTTTTTTGAAGAGATGATCCAAAATTTCCCTCTCCCCTCAGATCTGTACTATACTGTACTTCTTGAGGGAGCAAGGAGTCAGATTAAAAAGGCCTGCATCTGAATCTCTATGGTTTGGTCTGATCCAAAACCAGATAGGTCCTATGTTCCAATTCACTTGGGATAGGATTCAAGATTGAAGATTCCCAAGAGAACCAGCACACTTTGCAAGATCAAAAGCAGGCGAGGTTCTACTCTGGTCAAAAACTGGACACAAAGATTTAGTGGAGAGAGTGGAAAAATCTGAGTTATGTTTCTGTTCTTACACAGGGGGATTTCCCCCTGGGAAATTTTTGGATTAAAACCATTTTTAAGTTTTCATTGGAAAGATTGGGGGGGGTGAGGGGAAATGGGGAGAGGGCTCAAATACCAAAAGAATTGTTTGAGGGCTGAAATATTTTGGACATTCTGTTTTTCTATGAAAATCAAGTTTTCCCTCTAAAGTAGAAACTTTTTACAGAAAAGTTTTGTTGAAAACCCAATTGTGTATTGTGAGATATTTAGGCTGAAACTTTTCAACCAGCCTTAGTTCTGAGATTAGAAAGAGTAGATAACTCATGCAAATAGGGGAACATAATTAACAAAGTTTAATTTGTCATAGTTTGTCCCCAGTGCCTTTTTTATTTAAATTTTACATTAATTGGCACACAAAATATAGTTTACTGGAGTAATCAGTATTTGTAATCATGTAGTACTACTCTCAAGTTCATATTAAAAGAGACTTTACTTTCTTTTCATGATTCATCCAGCATTATGATTTACAAAAATCATCTTTAAAAATGCACACATTTTCCCTTTTAGAGGAATTTTTGTGATGTATAATCTTGATGTAGCCACCACAGACCTTATACTTCACAAGTTAAACTAAAAATTGCTAATGAGAGAAGAATTATTTATAGTTTACCCTTTGGCAGCATGAATTCCAGGCAATTTTTGAATTAAACTTTATACCTTTAAGAGACCAAGTAAAACCTGCTGCCAAAACAGTAAAAAAGGAAAAGATCAGCTAGTGATTTTTAGTTAAGAATTTGCATCTCCCTCCTTTGTCATTTTAATTACAAAAACTGCAGCACCTTCCATCTGAGGATCTATATGCACTTCATGAGCATTACTGAACAACTCTTCACCACATTCCTGTGAGGGTAAATATCCTCAAATTACAGATGGGGAAACTGACGCACAAACAGATTTGTGAACTAATTGTCAGAGGTGCTGCAATTCCTGAAATTCCCATTGAGACAGGCTGTAAAGTAACATTTTAAGATCTCTTAAATAAGGTACAGAGAGACTACATAAATTCAGTGATCCTAATTAACTCCCAGCAGGGAGGGCCTCCCAGAGCCAACTTTGAACTCTGGATGGGAGTTAAACCAAAAAAAAAAAAAAAAAAATTCCAGGCTGTTGTTTAATTTGGCAATTCTTGGTGTATAATCATGGGGCAGGGAGAGGGGACATGCAACTCCCTGAAGGGAAATACCCAAACACCTGTACACCTTGTCCAAAGTGCCTATACAAATTAATTTCTATCACAAATAAAATTTCCATGTAAACCTATGATCTATTCTATAAAAGTGATTTAAAGAAAAGATAATTTGATATACTGGTACTACACATGGGAAACACAGATTTTGCTTATATGTAAGAGTATGTCTCATATGGAAAAAAAATGGAGCTGTATTCTTATTCACTGAAGTTAAAGCCTTGGATTCCATAGGCAGGTAGTATTGCAAACTGTAGCCATCGCATTCTGCATATATTTCTTACAACTATTTTTATTGATCCATTGTACAGGACAACAAGAGTAGGTAGTCCCAGCTGGGAGGATGCGACTAATCTCTGCTCCCTTTTTCACTGCTTGAGCAACACAAAGGAAGCAGAGCAGAGAAGCTGCTCCTTAGGCCTGGTCTACACTAGGCGTTTATGTCGAAGTTAGCGCCGTTACATCGAATTAACCCTGCACCCGTCCACACCGCGAAGGTATTTAGTTCGACATAGAGGTCTCTTTAATTCGACTTCTGTACTCCTCCCCGACGAGGGGAGTAGCGCTAAATTCAACATGGCCATGTCGAATTAGGCTAGGTGTGGATGGAAATCGACGCTAATAGCTCCAGGAGCTATCCCACAGTGCACCACTCTGTTGACGCTCTGGACAGCAGTAAGAGCTCGGATGTTCTGAACTGCCACACAGGAAAAGCCCCGGGAAAATTTGAATTTGAATTCCTTTTCCTGTCTGGCCAGTTTGAATCTCATTTCCTGTCTGGACATAGTGGCGAGCTCAGCAGCACTGGCAACGATGCAGAGCTCTCCAGCACTGATGGCAGTGCAATCTCAGAATAGAAAGAGGGCCCCAGCATGGACTGATCGGGAAGTCTTGGATCTCATCGCTGTGTGGGGCGATGAGTCCGTGCTTTCCGAGCTGCGATCCAAAAGACGGAATGCAAAGATCTATGAGAAGATCTCTAAAGACATGGCAGAGAGAGGATACAGCCGGGATGTAACGCAGTGCCGCGTGAAAATCAAGGAGCTGAGGCAAGGCTACCAGAAGACCAAAGAGGCAAACGGACGCTCCGGATCCCATCCCCAGACATCCCGTTTCTACGAGGCACTGCATTCCATCCTCGGTGCGGCCGCCACCACTACCCCACCACTGACTGTGGACTCTGAGGATGGGATAGTGTCCACGGCCGGATCCTCGGACATGTTAGCGGACGGGGAAGATGAGGAAGGAGATGAGGAGGACGAGGCAGTCAACAGCGCTCACAACGCTGATTTCCCCGACAGCCAGGATCTCTTCATCACCCTTACAGAGATCCCCTACCAACCCTCCCCAGCCGTTACCCCGGACACAGAATCTGGTGAAGGATCATCCAGTAAGTGTTGTAAACATCTAAACATTTATTTGTAACAGAACATGATTATTAACAATTTAAAAAATGGGTTTCTCATGATTAGTTTGATTAACTTAACGGTTCAGTCATGGGCAGTGCAACTATTTGAAAAAAATCTAGCAATGTCCGGTTTTGCATGATTGTCCTGCCCAAGCCGCTCTACTGTTTAGTCCCTGCTACTGCAGCTACAGTAAGATGCGGTCTATATGTCCGGGGATGGAGCAGAAATCCTCCTGGGACATCTCAAGGAAGCTCTCCTGCAGGTAATTTGAAATCCGCTGCATTAGGTTCTTGGGGAGAGCGGCCTTATTGGGTCCTCCGTAGTAGGACACGTTGCCGCGCCACGAGACTAGCAAGTACTCCGGAATCATTGCTTGGCACAGCATGGCGGCATACGGCCCTGGTCTTTGAAGGCTTTCCCGGAGCATTCTCTGTCTGTCGCTCTCAGAGATCCTCATGAGGGTGATGTCGCTCATGATGACCTGTTTTGAATGAGGTAGGGGAATGTTAGTGTTGGGACTGCTTTACCGTTCCTTTACAGAACTGTAACCGCTGGTTTGCAGCCACGCGGTGGAGGCGGGAGAGGGTCAGCCGAAAGGGATCGTTCCCGGGGACAGCCGCGAGGGTGTGGGACAGGAGCAGACTTCCTGCTTGCCGGATTGCTGGCAGCAGGGACCGACATTGATTTCAATGTGAAATGAGGCCATTGCTAATATTAAAGTTTTAAGCTGCCACGAATCTACGGCTTACCATGTCTGCGTGCAAGAGCAATTCCGTTGTCCTGACAGGGTTCTCAAAAGTGCTCTGCAAAACCCCAGACACTGAATGCGAAGGCCGAGAATTCGACCTTGTGCTGAGTGCGCATGTGATAGGTGCTGTGCATGGTCCTGTTCACAGAGAAAGACTATGTTCTTTGTTCACAACTACATTTATCTTTCTGAGGAATTCACTCCCTTTTTCCCATTCCCACAGCCCCATCTGCGACTGTCTCACAACCTAGCCTGTCATCACACTCCCAGAGGCTAGGGAGGATTAGGCATAAGAAGAAGAGGACACGGGAGGACATGTTCTCAGAGCTTATAGCCTGCTCCCGAGCCCAGGCAGCACAGCAGACCCAGTGGCGGGAGAACTTGTCCCAAATGCACCAAGCCAACATGGATCGGGAGGAGAGGTGGCGTCAGGAAGACCAGCAGGCGACTCAAACCCTGCTTGGACTACTGAGGGAGCAAACAGACACGCTCCGGCGCCTTGTGGATGTTCTGCAGGAACGGAGGCAGGAGGACAGAGCCCCGCTGCAGTCCATCTCTAACCGCCCTCCCCCGCCACCAAGTCCCATACTCCCTTCACCCAAAGTGCACAGAAGGAGAGGCGGCAGAGTCCCTGCTAACTCTCACTCCACCCCTGCAGAGAGCTCGAGCAGCAGAAGGCTCTCATTCCCCAAAGTTTGACAAGTTCTTTCCTTCCCGCCTGACACAAGCCCCCGTCCAAGTTTCACTTCCCAGTCCCATGTGTAGTTGATAATAAAAAATATGTTTCTGTTAACTACTGTTTCCATCATGTTCTTTTGGAGGAGGGGGGGGAAAGGGGGTTGGTAATTGGACAGGACAGTCACCTTTGGCAGGGTACATAGTCGGGGGCAGGCACAGCAGCAGGGCACATACATAGTGCAGTGATGCAGTGACTACTTACCCTGGTTAGTCTGGGAGGTTCTTTTCATGTTATGTGGTGGGGGGTGGGTTGCTCTGTGACTTTGTGTCAGGGGAGGGCAGTTAGAGATCTTAAGCGGCGGTCCTTAGGCAGGATCACAGAGCCACACAGCAGGGGATCTGTAACCGTCCCACCCCTGCCACAAACTCACATAGACCCCCCATACACACAGTCCGTATCAGGAGGGGTGACAGGCTCCGTTGAAAGAACCATCCCACCGCAGCGGAGCCTGTCAGTCCTTGAGTTTAGAAGCTGCATTCGCGCGACTACACTACACCCGCTCCGCACCACAGTCTGCGTCCCAGTTTTAAAAAATTCCCGCGAAAACAGTATTAAAGAAAACGGTGTGCTTTAACAAAGTAGAACTATTTTTATTTTGAAACGTGTGTTGGAAGTGGGGTGAAGACTTCTCTGTACACAAAATTAGAAAGTCACAGGTTACCCTGCTCACTCAGGAACTTTGCTTTCAAAGCCTCCCGGATGCACAGCGCTTCCCGCTGGTCTCTTCTAATCGCCCGGCTGTCTGGCTGTGAGTAATCAGCAGCCAGGCTAATTTCCTCAACCTCCCACCCCGCCATAAAGGTCTCCCCCTTGCTCTCACAGAGATTGTGGAGCACACAGCAAGCTGCTATAACAATGGGGATATTGGTTTCGCTGAGATCACAGCGAGTCAGCAAGCTTCTCCATCTCCCCTTGAGACGTCCAAAAGCACACTCCACCACCATTCTGCACTTGCTCAGCCGGTAGTTGAAGAGTTCTTTTTCAGTGTCCAGGGCACCTGTATAGGGCTTCATGAGCCAGGGCATTAGCGGGTAGGCTGGGTCCCCGAGGATGACTATAGGCATCTCCACATCCCCAACAGTTATTTTGTGGTCCGGGAAGTAAATACCTTGCTGCAGCCGTCTAAACAGACCAGAGTTCCTGAAAACACGAGCGTCATGAACCTTGCCCGGCCATCTGACATTGATGTTGGTAAAACGTCCCCTGTGGTCCACCAGTGCTTGCAGCACCATGGAAAAGTAGCCCTTTCTGTTAATGTACTGGCTGGCCTGGTGGTCCGGTGCCAGGATAGGGATGTGAGTTCCATCTATGGCCCCACCGCAGTTTGGGAATCCCATCGCTGCGAAGCCATCTATGATCGCCTCCAAGTTTCCCAGGGTCACTACCTTTGGCAGCAGTACATCAACGATTGCCTTGGCTACTTGCATCACAACAACCCCCACGGTAGATTTGCCCACCCCAAACTGGCTCGCGACTGACCGGTAGCTGTCAGGCGTTGCAAGCTTCCAGAGGGCTATGGCCACTTGCTTCTGGACAGTCAGGGCTGGTCGCATCCGGGTGTCATTGCGCTTCAGGGCAGGGGACAGCAACTCACAAAGTTCAAGGAAAGTTCCCTTCCGCATGCGGAAGTTTCGCAGCCACTGTGATTCATCCCAGACCTGCAGCACTATGCGGTCCCACCACTCAGTGCTTGTTTCCCGTGCCCAGAATCACCGTTTCACAGCATCAACATGACCCATTGCCACCGTGATGTCCTCGGCGCTGGGTCCCCTGCTTTCTGAGAGGTCTGTGCTACTCTCAGACTTCAGGCCATCACCGCGTTGACGTAGCCTCCTCGCCTGACTTTTCTGCATCTGCCTCAGGGCAACCTGTATGATAAGCTGCGAGGCGTTGAGAGCGGCCACAACTGCAGCGATGGTTGCAGCGGGCTCCATGCTCACAGTGCTGTGGCGTCCGCGCTGTCAATGACTTGAAAAGTGCGCGAAATGATTTCCCGCCGGCGCTTTCAGGGAGGGAGGGAGGGCGGGAGTGATGGACGGATGACGACAGTTACCCAAAAGCACCCTGGCCCCTTTTTTTTTTACCCAGAAGGCATTTGCGGCTCCACCCAGAATTCCAATGGGCGGCGGGGACTCCGGGAACTGTGGGATAGCTGCCCTCAGTGCACCGCTTCCAATGTCGACGCTTTCCCCGTTAGTGTGGACTCACAAAGTCGAATTACTGTCCTTAGTGTGGACACACACGTTCGACTTTGCAATATCGATTCCAAATATTCGATTTAAGTAAAATCGAACTACTCTCGTAGTGTAGACAAGGCCTTAGATTTTAAGATCTTTAGGGCAGGAGTCTTATCCTGTCCACATGCTAGAGAGATTCATGAACGCTTAGAGTACGATACATGCAATAATAGTGATTCTCCACTGTTTATAGCTAGGTTGAGAGCTAAATAGAAATCATACATTGAGTTTCTGATGGGCTCCATGAACACAGTTTCTTTCTTTCTAGTGATCAAAAAAGTGTTTATCGCTGTGGAGATTATAATAGGGCAGGTGGTAATCCCAGCCAGGCAGCCTAGTTCTAAAATAGAAAATCATTTTTTATTTCATGCAGCTCACACAGGACCGATTTAACCGATTCATGGGTTTACGCATTACATTTAATCTGCAGAATTCTCAAAACAAACAGAATAATCACACGTAATACTGATTTTAAAAAGAGTGCAATTGAAGTGTGAATCCAATCTCTCTCTCTCTTCGTTAAGATGCTTTATTTTTAGCCATAATCTAAAAATTGGGGATTTTGAAGGCATTGAAGTGGAGTCAGTCAGAGGGAACCTGAAAATTCATTCAAGGAAAAGGGTTAGGAAAAGGACAACAGGACGAAAACACAGGAAACTCAGATTAAGATTCATATGGCCAGCAATAAATCTGAACCACTAAAGGTTGTGGTAAGAGAACCCCCTAAAATAGATGAGGTTGGTATGAAGATAAAGTACAGTTCAATGTACAAAGCTCTAGTTAAAAGGGCTTTTGCTGATGGAAACTACATGGGATTTGGGGAACATATCATAAACTTCCCACCAGGGGCAAAGAGAGATTCTTCTGCCCATTTCACTGTAACTACAGATTCCATCAAAAGGTTTACAAGACCCAGCTGCCCTAGTAAAATACAAAAAGCTACTCCTTAACCAGCTTGATCCTCACAAGCTCTAGTTTGTCAAAGAATAAAAACATTAGCACAAGGTTAGAATTCAACTAACCCCTCCTTCTATCCCTCCGCTTCCCCTCTTCCCACTACACACACACACACACACATACTTCAGCATTTATCCTGCAGGTTAGATTGTGACTTAAAGGCACAGGACTGAGTTTGTGATGGGTTTTAAGAGGCACCACCCCAGTGGGAGCTTGAGAAGGGATTTTGCCTCAGGAAAAGAAAATGCTCTAGGGCCGATGTGGTGAGTGGCTCTACTTCTGTTTGCCTCACTCTACTCTCTACAGCAATTTTAGACAGTAATAATGGCTGAACATCAAGAAGTTCAGGGATCTAGTCAATCCTGCTAAAACAGAGGGGCCAAATTCATCCCAGATTTAACTGACAGGGATAAAGGGGCCTAGCACTTTTAAGGTCTTTTCAATATCTTTATCTTAACCTTCTGCCTCATTTTTCTATATCTAGCATTTTCTTTCTTTTTCAGACCTGTCTCACAATATTTATAAATGCAAAATAAATTCTGCCTTGGCACTTGCACAATTAGCTCCCCAGTGACTTAACAGACAGCACATACCTCCTGCAGATGGAGTTTGGCCCATTTTTCATTCTTCAACACACAGAAATAAATGAGCACTTATCAGGAAACTGGCTGAAACATCATGGGGCTCCAGTCCCTGAACACTACAAACTGCAACAATTGCCTTGGTACATTCTGCAGCTGAATACCATGCACCAGTGTGATCTCACAGCAGTCACACTAAACTCCTTGATACTCAACTCAATAACGCTATGGGCATAGTGTCAGGGATGCTCAAATCGACTCCAGTTGACTGGCTCCTGGTCCTATCGTACATCCAGCCTCCACAGATTAGAATAGCTGCCCAGACATCTCGCTTTCTCAACCGTGTCAATGCAAACATGAGGATCCCATTGCACATGACCTGCCAAAAACAAGATTAAAATCCCTCAACCCACTATGGAACCACATCAACACCCTTAAATTCAACTGGATGCTGAGGCTCAATGGAGAGCCACGTGGAGCATTTCAACCATGCAAAAGAAACAGCTCATTGTTGATCCTGCCAAGGAACTGCCGGGTTATGATTTATGTTGGAAAAACTGGTGCACATTGAATCACATCAGGACATCTCATGGAAGATGTGGACAAACCCTCTTCAAATGGAAAGTGAGGCAAACACCTGTATGTGACGGTGGTCAACTGGCACAAACAATGGAGCACATCATATCTGAGTGACCCCCTCGCTCTTTTGCCGGAGGCCTCCAGGACATTTACTAGGTTACTGCTGTGGCAACATGCTGGCTATCTAATCCAGATATAAATTTGTAATAGTTGCTACCTCCCCAAACCATACAAAAGAAGAAGAATGAACAAATGAAGTGGTAGCAGACACTTGAACAAAATTTAAAAGTAAATCTATTTGCTCAATAAGAAACCAGTAAAATCAGATAGTCTTTTTTACACCCTTTTGAGTTCTAGTCAATCTGTAGAATATTCAAAGGGGACGTAGAATAAATTGCTATCCTTCTGTTTGCAACAATAATCTCTTGTATAAACAAACAGTGGTGAGATTAAATTGACAAATGCTACTATTATTATGAATGAAGGATAAGGCTCCCCATGATTGCTGGATAAAACCACAGGCCCAGGATTATTGTTATGATTAGTCAGAGGACAGAAAGAAAAAGTACACTAATCAGACCTCAGTTCTGGAAGTTAAAAATGTGTTGAGAAAACACACACACACACACAGACACCATCTCACTTTAGAAATTTCCCAAAGTTCATGATTTTACAGATTAACTACTCATAACAGAAATAATTATTTTCAAAAATAAACTGCTTTAGCTCATAAAATGTTAATGGGAGAGGGAGGGGTAATAGGATATTAAAACAGGGACAGGGTCCAGTGGCTCCTCTATGCCTTTTAGGTTGTTTAGCCTTGTTGCTGTTTTGAAAGAAGCCAATTTCATGTCATTTTAATGGATTTTATTAAGAGAGCATACATACATATCACTAGCTAAATTAATAAAATTTCCCTAAATCAATTGAGGATGGCACAATATAACGACTAAATCAAGGCTACCATTGAGGTTCAATAAATCCTGAACACAAAGTGGGATCAACAATTGATCAAATCATCCAATCAACACATTAGGTTAATGTAAGACATGAACTTTACACATACTAACCCCAGACACTAAAGGAGGCAAAGTTTTTTCTCGTCCCTTGAACTATTATTACACTCTTTCAAAGTGCTGTTGGTTGAACAACATACTGTGTTTGCTCCCCTTTCCTAACTGTTCTAGTATCAATGCTGTGGTGATAAAAAACTCAGGATTCCCCTCACAGGCAGGGTATTGTAATGCTGACACCTTTGAGAACCTGTGGTGATAACCTATGATTTGAGGGTAGGACCTGCTTAGAATATGGGTGCCATATTTCAGGAATGAACAAACTGGAGAAAGTCCAGAGAAGAGCAACAAAAATGATTAAAGGTCTAGAAAACATGACTGATGAGGAAAGATTGAAAAAATTGGGTTTGTTTAGTCTGGAGAAGAAATGATAGAGGGGACAAGATAAGAGTTTTCAAGTGCATACAAGGTTATTACAAGGAGGAGTCTCCTTATCCTCTGAGGCTAGGACAAGAAGCAACGGACTTAAATTGCAGCAAAGGAGGTTTAGGTTGGGCATTAGGAAAAGCTTCCTAACTGTCAGGGTGGTTAAGCAGTGGAATAAATTACTTAGGGAGGTGGTGGAATCTCTATCCTTGGAGATTTTAAAGAGCAGGTTAGACAAACACTAGTCCTGGTTTGAGTGCAGGGGACTGGACTAGATGACCTCTTGCGGTCCCTTTCAGTACTACGATTCTATCTCTTCTGCATATACCTTGAGCTTGTAGCATGATACCTCCAAGCCACATATTGGATGTAGTGACTTTGTCAGGCCTGTCAAGAGTTACTGCTACAGAACAGTGATCCCTTTGCCAGCTGGCATTGAGGGATTCTTCGAGTCACAAGGCCACACTAATACATGCCCATGTGCCTTACAGGAGTATGGTCTTGCTGATCAGATACAGGAGATTTGGATTTATTCTTGTAACAGACCACTTTTGTGACTCTGAGCAAGTCATATCATGGTGAATTCAAAGGCTACTCTTTGGACAATCAGCGAATTCCAGTACTCTGTTCTGGATGCTTTGAAACTAGTATGGAACTGGCCTCTGGCAAGCAAGGTCCCCTTTGTTGATTACCTGAGGGTCATCTGCATGGGGGTGTACAGCAGGTTCTTCTTTTTAACCTCAATCTCCTCTGCCTTACACCACTCCACATTAACTTACTGGTTCTGCCAACTCCCCATTGGTCCATTCCCTGTGGAACCCCTCATTCCAACCCACCATGGATAACTAATGTTTTCACATTTGTAAACAAAATTAAAATAGGATGGAAACAGTGTTAATATTAAAGTTAATGCCTAGGTCTTTTATAGCACTTTTGAGCAGTAGATCTCAGAGTGAGTCACAAAGGATGTCAATATTATCTGCATTTTACTGATGGGGAAACTGAGGCACAAAAAGGTGAAATGACTTGAACAAGTATTATTGAAATGAGACACAAAGAGTAAATGAGTTGCTCAAGGTCAAAAAGTAACAATGTGATACAACTGGAAATTCTCATTTGACTTTGCCAAAGAATCCTTCAATACAGAAACAAGGAAACTTCTGCCACGAACAAACCAGTATGGAAATGACATTTTAATGGCAAAAGTAAGTACTGCATTATCATATTTATCTTTTATGTAGTTCCACAGGCATATGGTGCTTCACAGAACAGTCAAAATGTTGTTTTCATTAACATAATGGCTTGCAGTCTGGGAAAAGTCAAGAACAACAAGAGTTACCCCACCACAAGAAGGGGAAAGGGTAACAAATAAGGCGAAGACAGTAAGTGTAGGTGAGCACATGGGAGTGGGTTACAAAAATAGCAAGTTGTTTCAAGTCATTTTAATGGTTTGATTTTATTTTGGATGTAGCTTGGAGTGGGTTACCTAGGGAGGTGGTGGAATCTCCTTCCTTAGAGGTTTTTAAGGTCAGGCTTGACAAAGCCCTGGCTGGGATGATTTAGTTGGGAATTGGTCCTGCTTTGAGCAGGGGGTTGGACTAGATGACCTCCTGAGGTCCCTTCCAACCCTGATATTCTATGAATTCTATGATTCTATGAGTGTGAAGAGGGATGTAAAGCAGGATAACATGACAAAATTGCAAAGAGGACCTGAGGGGCAATCTGAGACATAGGACATAGGAAGGAAGAGGCACAAGGGCCGACTGGAGACAAAGGATGTCTCTATACAGCCGGCGGCATCAAGCCTCTGAGCCCAGGTCAACAGAATAGGGCTTGCGCTACCATACTAAAAATAGCTGCATAGATGTTGTGGCTCTGGCCGGAGCTTGGGTTCTGAAGCATGGGAAGTGGGGGGAGGAAGGGAGGAGGAGGGGGCTTTAAAGCCCAAGCTACAGCCTTCAGGTGTAACTTACAATCACTGTCTCCACAGCTACTTTTAGCATGGTGGCTCTTTGCTTTTGGTTGGGTACATGTATCCAAAGGAGCTTTTCCAGGAAAGCAGCTTGGACTAAGAAAAGAGCTTGTAGGGAACAAGAGAAAGTGAGAGCAGAGAGCTGGGAGCTAATGTATAGAGGATTTTTTAGTGAAAAGACAAGGAATTTGAAACAAACAAACTAGCAAGATAAGCTGGAAGGAGATTGTAGAAGAAGTTGTACATGGTCAGTGTCAAATAAAGTAGATGAATTTGCAACAGATTTGAATGGATTGGAAGTCGAGGGTGAGGTGACATTCTACAAGGCCTGAAAATTTAGAGGCTGCAGCAGCCAAGGTGCAAGATGACCAAGGGTTTTGACAGTGGTAGGGGAGAGAAACAGAAAGATTTTTGTGTGTGTGATGTTGTGGCGCTGAAACAGGCAGGATTTAGTGATGGAGGCTATAAGTGTAAAAGGAGAATCAAAAAGTTACAGTAAGGCTGCATAGCTGTGTGGTGGGAAGGATAATGCCGTTGTTGGCAGTAACGGAGCATGGGGTGAAAAGTAAGGAGTTCAGTTTTAGATATGTTGGAGACTGAGCTGATAGCGAGATGTCCAGTACAATCACAGAGAAGCAGGCAGAGATGGAATTCTGACTGGATGAGGAGAAATCCAAGATAAAGTGAGATCCTGGACTCACACTGTAGAAGTATTTAAGCCCTGGAGTGGAGGAGGTTCCCTTGGAAGTTTATCTGTATAATGGCTGTAATATCAATATAACAGTTCAGAAGTGACCATTACTGCATAATGGTAGCACCTAGAGACTGCATCTGAGACTGGTGCTGTATGTACACAGCAGAGAATCCTCACCCCAGAGAGATTACAATCTAAACAGAGATAACAAAGGAAGTAACATTATCACCATTTTAAACACAGGGATCTCAGGCACAAAGAAATTAAGTGACTTGCCCACAGTCCCATAGGAAATCTGTGAGACAAGGTGGATGAGGTAATATCTTTTACTGGACCAACTTCTGTTGGTGAAAGACAAGCTGTCGAGCTACGCAAAGCTCTTCTTCAGGTAAAACTTGTGTCAATCAGGAAATTAATCCAGTTGTCTCAAATCCCAGTCCAGTGTCTTAATTTAAGTAAATACCTTCTCTAGTTACGAAATGTTGGCAAGTATTACCACTTTTAAAAGTACACTACTCATGACTCTTACTCCATTTGAAATCCTTTTAAAGAGACTTTTCCATTTATGCCCTTGGAAGTCTCTAAAGTGGGGAGAGTAACTGCTCTTTAAGAGGTTTTTAAATAATGCTGCTAATAAATATGGCAAAACAAGGCGGCTAATCCCTTGAGCACTTTTAGGAACTGTAAACAATGATGTCAAAACAGATCATCATTTAAAAACTTTCTGAAGTGCAGTCTCAATCCCAAGACTTCTTGTGGGTAGCAATATTATCTTGAGTTTTCTGACACCCCAGTCCTATGTGGAAGAGAGAATTTGTTCCTTTTGTGACACCATCCCCTCCTCAGGACTCTTCTCCCCATGTATGGGTACTGAAGACAGAGTCAGAGGGGCTGTGCTCGGCACCTCCCCCCCCCCACTCCTTCTAGCACCCGGTGATAAAACTGCTACGATAGTAGTATAGATGGTGGTTCTATTACCTTTTTAATAGTGTCCTTTTTGTGTTGGGGAACGCTCTTTAAGAGCAATTCCAGGGGCAGTCTGATAGCTTAGAAAGATCAGCAGGGGTATAAAGAGCTAACAAGGAAGTGCAGGGCCCTGGCAAGGATGGCTGTCTGCATCCTGAGTAACCCTTGAGATCTATACAACAGTTAAGGGATACAGAAGAAACTGTATCTGGCCTCACATAAGTGGATTAAAACCCTCCAGGCTGGTATAAGAGTTTGGAAGAAACTTCCCCAAGGTTTCCTCTTCTGTATAGTCCCAAAGGGGAAGCAAAGAGGGGAAGGGGAAGAGAGTTCTCACATTTGGCACTGAAGTTGGCAGATATAGATTCTGAATGGAAAGCAGACCCATCTATCTACCCAAATTCTTAAACTGCACCCACGTCCATAGTATCAGAAGACCTGTTGAGATTGGCTTAGTAGAAATAGAATATTTTAACAGTAGTTTATCAGAATAGAATCACGCGTCAATGAAACACCTGCAGTGTCCCATGCCATTGCCCAGAATTAGCACTGCATTCCCCAATGCATAGGCACTGTAGTCCAGTAGACAGTTATGTCATGATTTGACTAGTATCCAGTATTGCCAACCCCAAGCACTCCAAAATCATGAATCATGCCCCCCAAAAATCTCAGATTATTTGGTTTAAAAATCATGACACTTTTTTGAATTGTGTTCTTTTTATTTACCTTCCAGATTCTAGGCCTTTAAATTGCACTTGCTTTATGTTTTATAGCTATTCTCTGCAGGTATGAGGGATAGAAACTTAGTTTTTTGTTTGTAAAAATGTGAGATTCTCAAGCACTCTCTCGATTGCAGCAACTCGGACTTTAAGCAAAACACTGAATATTGCAAGACTCATGATTTTATCACCTGTTCTGGCAACACAAAATCACCACCTTTAAAAAGCATATTTACTAGAATGATATAAATCATCAAGGAAAGTGATGCTGGTAGGGTCATCAAAATACCCCAGAGCTTCCCAAGTACAGGGTGTGATAGGTCAAAGTTCTTTTTCACTTTAGTTTTAACTGGCTTTGATCATGTTTCTGCACTGTACACGCTTCGTGATCTACACTAACAAGACAGTAAAGAGGGAAAACACACACAACACAACAAACAAACAAACAAACTACTGCTAACTCATCTCCTGCATGGCTCTTTTGCTTCTCCTCTTAAATTTACCTGCCAGGACCTGCCTAACAAGCTCCTGTGTCTGGATCAACTTGCATGTCCAGACACGCCTCCCCTAATCCAAGGCAGCAACCCCCACTTTCCAAATCAGTTACACAATATAAGGATTGGAGACTGACTGCTTTTTCTAGAAGATGGACTTCTGAGGCTACCAAGCCCTTTCACAATGATTAGTAGCTGTCTTTCAAATACCTAGCTCAGAGACTGCATTTCTGCAGTTGCTGGGCGATATCTAGTTTCGATCAGGCTTATTGTTAAATCCAAGCAGCTTTTCTTTTGCCAAGAAATATGAGTTACGGGCTGTTCTCCAAGTCCTTCATCACATAAAGATGAGTTTACAGAGGTTTGAGCAATGCTGATGGAACCAGTCTGTTTGCTTAATGCAATTGTATAACTAACAAAAAGCTACAAGACCATATGGGAAGCAGGAGTGGAAAAAGGATCAGTTCATGAAAGATGGATTGAGATTTCTCAGTCTTCTCTTTTTAAATTACTCCCTTCTGAAAATATCAGCCTTGTGACCTAATCTGCATTGGCTTTCCCCTCCTCAATGCACCTGATGAATGATTGTTGTATGTGATGAATGACATATCAGCTGATATCAGCTGAAGACAACAACAGTTGATTTAGTAGAGGCTTTGATAGTGATTAGGACTGAGTTTGAATGGAAAGCACAGGGAGCTGTGTGAATGACTGATGAGGAAGACAAACTGCTAATAAAACGAAAATAAGACTTAAAAGAAATATTTCAAAAATATTTTAAATTGTTTAAATACTGAGTTTTGTTCTGTAAAACGTTTGAAGTTGAGTAGGTTTTAAAGAAGGCTCATGTTTACAGAGAAGCAATTCCTTGAAGCTAGAGTAGTTACTGGTACCATCCCACCAATTTTCCTGTAGGTACCTATAGGGAGCTGTTGTAATAAACTCAGCTTACTTCATCCCAGCATCAGGTTGCAGGCGTGCTTTATAGCTCCCTCATGGTCCACAGGCTCCTTCCATTTGGCTGAATGGTCAGGTGATTTAGTCCTCTGCCCAAAACAACAGAACCTTCTTTTGGGGGCAAGCCAAACCATACAGTCCCACATTTTCATAGGGCTGGTCCACACTAACCCCCAAGTTTGAACTAAGATACGCAACTTCAGCTACATGAATAACGTAGCTGAAGTCGAAGTACCTTAGTTCGAACTACAAGGTACTTACCGCGGGTCCACACGTAGCAGGCAGGCTCCCCTGTTGACTCCGCGTACTCCTCTCACGGAGCAGGAGTACCGGCGTCGACGGCGAGCACTTCCGGGATCGATTTATCGCGTCTAGACAAGACGCAATAAATGGATCCCAGAAGATCGATTGTTTACCGCCGAACCCGGAGGTAAGTATAGATGTACCCACAGGATCAGTCCTTCTTGATTACCAGGTTAATACAGCTTCTTGCCCCTCCTTGGGCTAAGTCCTTCCCCTTTGCTTCAAGGAAATATAGGGCTTCCATCTACTCTCTAGGGAAGCCCCAGCCTAGGAAAAAGAAGAGACGTGCACAGATGAGGCCTCAGACCAATTCCAGGCCAAACAGTCCTTCTCCTGCTCTTCTCAGGGATAACAAGCATTTTCCTCTCAGTGCAGGGCTCATTGCTCTTCAGTCCAGGGGCCCAAACATGCTTTTCTATTTGGGCTTTTCCCACAGCCCACTAGCAAAGAGCCATAAGCAGTCCAAACAAAACCCATTCCTTAGGATATTCTCCCCAGCCTTTTGGCTGAACTGCTAAAACCTCCTCCTAGGCTCTTCCAAGCTCTTCAAGGACCTCAGCCTGGACAGTCCAGCAGCCGTCACTACTCCTCCCTTTATCTCTTCCCTCCCAGGCCTCTCCCACAGTCTGCCATAGAGAAAGCTATAAGCAACCCTCATTCTCAGGGAGCAGCTCCTTTATAGTCCTGCATCACATGATCCCTCAAAAATTAATCACCTCTAGAGACTACTATCCTTAATGAGCCAAATCATAGAACAGTGGTGGGCTGGACCTATGCTAAAACTTGAAAAGATAACCCAGCTTGTGAAAGGGTTGTATGGCCATACAGCATCTCACCTATTACTCTTTTGCCTCATTTGGTTTCCAGAAATATAGTACTACTTTGGATACCTAGCATCTGCAAGGCACAAGGAGGGATTGGAAGGAGGAGCATCTATGAACCTCTTCAGGGTTCTGACCAGGAGCCAAAACTCTTTGCATTTGCATGCCCATGCAGGGGCCCAAAACTAAACCATTTCATTTTAAGGGAATTAACGTAGTAAGTTATGATAATGTCATTAACAGACGTTAGAGGACATCAGTACTGAAATTACTGATTCAATGAATATTTTGCATCCATATATTTTTGACGGTTTAGATACCTGAGAAGTAAAAAATAACAAAACACGAGGGACCAAATGCTCAGCCAGTGTTAATTAATACCACTCCAGTGGCTTCAGTAAACCTGAGCTGATTTACGGTGGAGGATCTAACCCAAGGCCATAATTAGAAATAAATAATAAATACAGGGGGCAAATGGCAAATGTCAGTGATGAAGAAAATAATTTGAGTCAGTTTTGTGAGATCTGGTGACTGAATATGTTAGAAAACAGGATTTGCTTAGAAACAGCCAATATGGATTTATGAAAATTAAGTCTTGTACCAACTAACCTGCTGGAGTTATTCCAAGATAACTATCACGGTAGACAAGGGAAATGCAATGGATGTTATCTATAGTACTTAGCTATTCAAAAAGCTTTTCTGAGCGGTCCTCATCAGGAATTATTAGCTAAAGTACAGAGTTATGGCATACAAGTAGAATAGCTTTTTGAAGGAAAATAGCTACCTGTTCAGGAAAACTATATAATTTGTAAATGTTAATTTTCCAAGATAAGAGGAGGGCAGCCTGCAGATAAATTGGGGCAATTCATTGGTAGGTATATGGAGAGATGATTTAGCTGTATATGTGAAACAGGGGGGGGGAAACAGTGGGGGAAAAAAGTGGCAGTATTCTCCCAAACTTCATACACAGCCTAAGCTCTGCCCACTTCTGACACTAATGAGATACCACTCACAAAATCATTAAAGGGTTGATTGTGCCCTTGTCTTACTCAGTCACACAGGAGAGGAAGTCCTTACCTCCATGCTTGCTCTCCTCAGATTTTGAATCACAATTCCTTTCCAGATATTGTCCTCTGTGAGCAAGTATTCCTTGTAAGCAGAGCATCTGGCCTACTTGAGGGAAGTAAACTCCTTTTCCAGTGCTGCAGTAAGTCACCTACCCTAGAAGCAAGAGGGGACAGTAGAAAAACAGAGGTGTAACTGAGTCTCAAAGCCTCCTTAGGCTCGTCCTAGGTTGGTGGCCCTTACTTACTTACTTCCTTGCTCAGGGCAGGGGACTTAAGGCAAAACTAATGAAAACAACAAGTACATTTGTGGGAATCCCAAAAGTTCAAATATGGTTCCAAAGAGACAGAGGGAAATGATTGTGAGTAAAATGAGTAAAAATGATTGTGAGTAAATACATAAGGCTCTTTCCTCTCCAAGTAAAAAAAAGTTAAACATATTTGTGACTTAGCTTTTATTCTTTCTCAAACTTTTCCCTCCTGTCACTGTCTGCTGGCTAGCCATGGGAATAGCTGCTAAAATGTATACTGCCGATGAGATTTCCTACTGCAATATCATTAAAAAAGAGTTTGTAACCAACACAGCAATATGCATGTTTCTTTGACACTTCCTTTTCTTCTGCATGTCAAAAAGAAAGAGAAATCGGTCCTGCTTCATTAACTGTTCTCAAATGATGCTGGCAATCTGCTATAATGCCTGGATTACCACAGCAAATACAAATTCTAAATATCCTGATAATATTCTGCACAACTACTCTCTTTCAGATTATTCTAATTATAAAAACCATCTATAGCTTGTTGTTTCATGTAAATTGTACAAACTGGATGATTGTCTTAAATTCACAGCATTACTGCAATAAGCTGTCAGATGATTTCACACATTTTTAAACCATTCATTTACAGTATAATAGGTGTGTCCCTTATAGCAAAACATACAATATATAAGCACCCTGATTTGCCCATTTCATAATAACTGATGTGAGAAAGAAAAGCATTTACCAGCAAGGAACATAGTTTTCTATCTTACTCTCCTTCTAGCATTTTGTCAGTCTGAATTTATTGCACAAGGGATAGGCCTTAGATTTTTAGATTCTGCTTTCCAAATCAGAAAATGTTCTTAAAAAAACTGTTTAAAACACTAGTATAAAAAGGTTATATTAGAGAGTTCAAAGAGAGGAGAGCAGGAATAGGTTGCTATAATTTGAGCTTTCTTAGTGACGTGGTGAATGTAAAGGGCACCATCATTGTACCAGTCACTCCAGCCTGCAATATAGGTGTCATCTTTCACTTGGCTCTCTCAAGTCCCACATATTGACACCATGCCTAAATCGAATTGCTTCTTCCCACATAAATATGTCTAAGGTCTGGCCTTTCCTCTTAGTTCACACATCTAAAACTCTAATCCAGCTCTTCATCATCTTGCACCTTGACTACTATCTGCAGCCTTCTCTATACAGATGCCATTTTCTCCACTTTGAATCTGTTCAAAATTCAACCACTAAAATAATCTTCTTGGTTCAACACTCTTATTATCTCATCACCTTCTTTGCATCCCTCCAATGGCTCCAACATCAAACACCAACTTTACCTTTATGGGCCTTTGTTCTGTCCTACATAACAACTCATGCAATTGAGTCATTGGCTTCCATCTCGGTTCTGCCAGTGACATCATCTATTAGTCCAAGTTTATTTCATGTACCATTTTGCTTTCTCCCATTCCTCCCTTATGCATGGGATAAACTCCCTGTGAAAATAGCAAAGCCACTACATTTTCCTCCGTCAAATTTCTTTTTAAACTTAACCTTTGTCATGACGCTTCTAAAACAACAGCTGCTTATTATACTAACCATAATCACTTCATTGTCACCTTGTCCTCCCCACTTCCATCCCATTTGTTTGTCTTTTTCACCTGTTATCTCATCTCATATACTAAGATTGTAAGCTGTTTTGGGCAGGGACTGTCTTCATTCCTCTCCAACCTTCAAACCTACCAATACATGACACAGGCTTCAACATTTAATAAATTACCAAAATGTGGAACATGTGGGGTTTGTAGCATGTTGCACCACAGTTAATAGATTATGATGTTTTTAACTATCAAACCTGTTTTTAGGACATTTTCTCACTGTGTCAATTCAATAAAACAGTTTTACTGGGGGGTAGCTGGCTCTGCATATCTGACATTCTATTGCTTTGCAAGCTGGCCTTCAATTACTGAAATTATGGAAATGCAAGAAAGGGCATACAGGTCTGTCGCATCTTACGCACATTTAACATGCGCAATTTCAACTTTATGTGGTCGGCAAAAACAAAAAACAACAAAAAAAGAGAAAAACAACAGTTTTAATACTATACCTGTAGTGCGGGCGATTTCGCCTGCCATTGAACTCGATGGGGTTTTGGCTATACGCGGTTTTCGCTTTACGCGCTAACCGTGGAACGGAACTCCCGCGTAAGATGAGACAGACCAGTACATATATATGTTCAAGGATTCAGGGGCACTAAATTCATGTTAGAATTTAAGGAAGTTTTTTTTTTTTGTTTTCATGCCAGCTAAACATGTTGACATACAAACCTTGCCATGTGCATGAGGGTATAGCTTTAGTTTTAGAAATGCTTGGGAGATGTTTGCTCACTGTGAACATTGTAAGATGGATTACCGTAATAACAGAAATAAAACTAAGTAGAATGCAGATAATCACTGTGATGCCAGCAGACCAGATGCCAGCACTTTCCAAGGCCCCAACCTTCAATCAACATTTACAAATGCATAGCTGGAAAATGTATACGAATGTATTTAATGTAGATATAACCGCATTTGCTCCAATCCCTCAGATAGAGACAAGCACCTACAAGATCTCTATCAAGCATTCTTAAAACTACAATACCCACCTGCTGAAGTGAAAAAACAGATTGACAGACCCAGACAAGTACCCAGAAGTCACCTCCTACAAGACAGGCCCAACAAAGAAAATAACAGAACACCACTAGCTGTCACCTTCAGCCCCCAACTAAAACCTCTCCAGCGAATCATCAGAGATCTACAACCTATCCTGAAAGATGATCCTTTACTCTCACAGATCTTGGGAGACAGACCTGTCCTCGCTTACAGACAACCCCCCAACCTAAAGCAAATACTCACCAGCAACTACACATCACTGAACAAAAACACTGACCCAGGAACCTATCCTTGTAACAAAGCCCGATGCCAACTCTGTCCACATATCTATTCAAGTGACATCATCAGAGGGCCTAATCACATGAGCCATACCATCAGGGGCTCGTTCACCTGCACATCTACCAATGTGATATATGCCATCATGTGCCAGCAATGCCCCTCTGCCATGTACATTGGCCAAACCAGACAGTCTCTACGCAAAAGAATTAATGGACACAAATCTGACATCAGGAATCATAATACTCAAAAACCAGTGGGAGAACACTTTAACCTGTCTGGCCATTCAATGACAGACCTGCGGGTGGCTATCTTACAACAGAAAAACTTAAAAAACAGACTCCAACGAGAGACTGCTGAGCTGGAATTGATATGCAAACTAGATACAATCAACTCAGGATTGAATAAGGACTGGGAATGGCTGAGCCATTACAAACATTGAATCTATCTCCCCTTGTAAGTATTCTCACACTTCTTATCAAAACTGTCTGTACTGGGTTATCTTGATTATCACTTCAAAAAAAATTTTTTTTTCTCTTACTTAATTGGCCTCTCAGAGTTGGTAAGACAACTCCCACCTGTTCATGCTCTCTGTATGTGTGTATATATATCTCCTCAATATATGTTCCACTCTATATGCATCCGAAGAAGTGGGCTATAGTCCACGAAAGCTTATGCTCTAATAAATTTGTTAGTCTCTAAGTTGCCACAAGTACTCCTGTTCTTTTTGCGGATACAGACTAACACGGCTGCTACTCTGAAACCTATTTAATGTTAAAAATTCATGAAAAACTGATGGGATGTTGCATGTATTGTTTTCACTTATCTGTACCCAGTTATAATGCAACAGCAAATATTTGTATTGTATATACTCCTGTAATCCATCAAATGCGAAAAAAGTATTGTATAGTGCATATGAAGAACTTTAACAGGAGAGTGCTAATTCCTGTGCATAGAAAGGAAATGGTCAATGAATGTGAGATCAAAGTTTAAAGACTTTGTTAAGTGCATTACTCCCTTTCCCTCCGTGAAGAAGGGACCTGTGTGGAAACTGTTGCTATCAACTTGGGTTTCTGTGAGAAGAAGCTATAAATATGGACACAAGGAAAAATTCTTCATCTCTGGACTGTTTTGATTTCAACAGAGCAGAATAAATGAACAAAAAAAGATCCCCAGAGTTATTCTGCATAGCCCTGAAAGACTTTTGGGAAACTGGTGGTTTATTACATCTCTGCTGCCTTTTGAAATTATAAACTGTGACCGACCTGTACATATATTATTACCTGCTTTAACATCTCAATGACTCTCCTTTCTTTTTCTTAGCTAATACACCTTTAGTTAATTTACTATAGGATTGGCTACCAGTGTTGTCTTTGGTGTGAGATCTAGGATGCACGTTGACCTGGGTGAGTGACTGGTCTTTGGGACTGCATATAACCTGAATATTTTGTATTTTTTGGTGTAAGTGACCATTTAGCACATAGCCCAGCTTGCCTGAGTGGCAAGATAGACCGGAGTGTCCCAGGGGACTGTCTTCTGATTCCATTATAAGACTATTGTGGTACTTTGGGAGTTCATATTTGGTACTGAGTTGGTGAAATCTAATTATAGAACATACCACCAGTTTACGGTGTCTGCCTTGCTTTTGACAGTCTGCCCTGAGGTAGATATTCATGGTCATAAGCCACTCCAGACAGCATGACAATTATATTTCCCCATGTTTTATATAATCACACTGTGGATTCTTGAAGCTTTCTGACATTTATCATCCACAACTATTATTCATGAGCAGAACCACTTGATAAGGCAAATAGAATTTTGTCTCCTGTCATATGCTTCACTGAGCAAATTAAATAGTGGAAACAAATTCTGAGCACACAGTAAATGGCCCAAGTCAGCTGAAGAAAGGAGGACATGGTCATACTGGGCTGTGAATTCTAAACACTTGTGCTGGCAATAAATAGTTAAAATAATAGTGGTGATTTTTTTCAATATACACATGGATTGTTTGCTAACTTATACCCAATTTAGCTTTATGTCCCAAGTACACTACATGTACACATAGCATATTGCAAAATTTCCACACTTGCCCTCTTAGGTCCAGCTTTTCATAGAATTGTAGGACTGGAAGGGACCTCAAGAGGTCTTCTAGCCCAGTCCCCTGCACTCAAGGCAGGACTAAGTATTATCTATAGTATTCGTTTGTCTAACCTAGTCTTAAAAATCTTCAATAATGAAGATTCCACAACTTCCATAGGCAATTTATTCCAGTGCTTAACTACCCTGACAGGAAGTTTTTCCTAATGTCCAACTGTAACCATCCTTGCTGCAATTTAAGCCCATTGTTTCTTGTCCTATCCTCAGAGGTTAAAGAGAACAATTTTTCTCCCTCCTCCTTCTAGCAACTTTTTATATATTTGTAAACTATTAGCATGGCCCCCCGTCAGTCTTCTCTTCTGCAAACCAAACTCGGTTTTTTCAATCTTCCCTCATAGCTCATGTTTTCTAGACCTTTAATCATTTTTGTTGCTCTTCGCTGGACTTTCTCCAATTTGTCCACATCTTTCCTGAAATGTGGCATTCAGAACTGGTCACAACACTCCAATTGAGGCCTAATCAGTGCAGAATACAGCAGAAGAATTACTTCTTCTGTCTCGCTTACAACACTCCTGCTAATACATCCCAGAATAATGTTTGCTTTTTTGGCAACAGTTTTATACTCTTGACTCATATTTAGCTTGTGATCCACTATGACCCCCACATCCCTTTCTGCAGTACTCCTTCCTAGGCAGTCATTTCCCATTTTCTATGTGTGCAACTGATTGTTCCTTCCTGAGTGGAGTACTTTGTATTTGTCCATATTGAATTTCATCCTATTTTACTTCAGACCATTTCTTCCGTTTGTCCAGAACTTTTTGAATGTTAATCCTATCCTCCAAAGCACTTGCAACCCCTCCCAGCTTGGTATAATCCACAAACTTTATAAGTGTACTCTCTATGCCATTATCTAAATCATTGACAAAGACATTGAACAGAATCAGACCCAGAACTGATCCCTGAGGGATCCCATTTGATATGCCCTTCCAGCTTGACTGTGAACCACTGATAACTGCTCTCTGGGAATGGTTTTCAAACCAGTTATGCAGCTCGTTTTAGTAGCTTCATCTAGGTTGTATTTCCCTAGCTGTTTATAAGAAGGTCATGGTCACTATCAAAAGCCTTACTAAAGTCAACCTATACAACATCTATCACTTCCCCTTATCCATAAGGTCTGTTACCCTTACCTAGAAATCTATTAAGTTGGTTTATTTATTCTTGACAAATCCATGCTGATTGTTATTTATCACCTTATTATCTTCTAGGTGTCTGCAAATTTATTGCTTAATTATTTGCTCCATTATCTTTCTAGGTACTGAAGTTAAGTTGACTGGTCTGTAATTTTGCTTGCTTCGGGCAGGGGTTTAGGAGAGCACTTGTACAGCAGCTATTCAGAATCTTGGTTTTTTTTGCTCTCTGAGGGAGATTTTGAAAGGCACGAAGGGGATGAGGTGCCCAGTATCCATTGATGTTCAATGAGAGTTAGGTTCCTACATGCTTTTAAAAAATTCCTTCACTGAGTCTAAAGTGTGGGGTAGTCATAATTTCACCAGCATCATTAGACATGCCAAAAAGGGATATGATTGGCTGGGATGGGGGCATTACTATCACCATATCCTTCTTCCACGTAGAGGGCATTCCAAGGCAGGTATTGGGGGAAAGGCAGAGCACATGCTGCACCTCCAATGATAGGGAGGGAGGAAAGGAAGGGAGGGGGAGAAAAGCAGCTGGAGCGGGGGGGTTGTCAGTGGGTTATAGGTTGTTGTAATAAGCCATAAATCCGGTGTCTCTATTCAGTCCATGATTTTTAGTCTCTAGCAAAGTGCTCCCAGGCTTGTCTTTTGAAAGTGTTGTGCAGGTTTCCTTTGAGGATGAGGACTGATTGGTCACACATAGAATGATCACTTTGTGAAAAGTGTTCGACCCCAGGTGAGATGAGTTTTTTGTCTTATCATTTTCCTGTCTGAGTTCATTTCACAAACACTAAATCTAGAGTTTTCTCATTTCAAAGTTTAAAAATAAATGGAGAGTAATTGGAGAGCAAAGAGAAAATTGCTGACCCAGTGTATAATATTACAGCCCAATTAAATCCACTTTGGCAGCAACTCATATAAAATATACCAAAAAAAAGGATGACATTCAGTCATTGAAGTTGCACCCACTTCCACCAGGGCTGAATTTGGCCCACAGTGTGCTATCAGAAAATGTCAATACAAACCATTTCGTTTATTTGAATGTGTATGGCTGAGAACATCTGGTACTTTCCAAACACTTGACTTAGAGTAGCTTTTCATTGCTAATTAAACCGATTCAGCACAAACATAGGTATAAACACTTCATAAGCACTTAGAGGCAGCAGTGTCAAAACAGTGTTTCAGTCCATAAGCTGAGCTGCATAGTCTCCTAAAGTACGCTGCTATCATGAGATCTAAATACCAGTGAAATTGCTCTAGAATCCTGCTTAATGGCTCTCACCATTGCTTAATTAGCTAAATGTGGGTTTCTGTACATTTTATTGCTTACCCTCTCTTTACTGGGCGTTGGCTTACTAAGCAGTCGCAAATATAGATGGCAAACAGCAGGCACTAGAGTTTTTGTCAGTTCTGTGGAATACAAACCCTGTTGTGCAGCTGTGTTCAAATGATGACATCAGTCGCCTTAAAAAGGTACCCAGCCAAGTTTTACAGTCCCAAAGTGTGAGTTCTTTTTTTTTTTTCTTTCTTCTCTGTTTTCCAAGTCCCGATGTTCTTTTTATATTTGCTCTTTAAAATGCTGTAGAGCTCATTTTCTTAAGAAGAGAAAATGAAGGAAAAGAAACATAGGTACTCAGGCTTAGGAATCTGAAGTATATCAAGCACAGACTCTCTTACCACACCCCCTTTTCCTTGGCCATGTCCCATGCAATTGTGGCTACTATGGGAAGAGGTGCAGAACAAATACCCCAGCTCTACAACAGCTTAAGTTTCTCCTTTGGCCAGGGAATTCCCAGCCATCTATATCTGCCTAATTCGCTTTCCTTTTTTGCCAGTGCAGCAGCATGAAGGGGGCACAGCACAATTCAGAATCAAGCCCTTACTTTTGTCTGTATCCAAATAGAATACTGTTTATACCCAGCATAGCAAGTAGGGTTGCCCACAGTCCCTTATTACAAGGAACATCCCTTATTTTTTCATCTCTGTACAACAAGATCGGGAGTTCCTGAGTGCTACAAAAAGAAATACAGCTCACAAGTGTAGGCGAGTGCTGCTTATTAATTAATAAAATAAATAATAATAATATCAGGAGAATGGGTGGGGCAGGGGTACTAAAAAAACTGTCCCTTATTTTTGAAACAGAATGTTGGCAACCCTAACAGCAAGTCAAATTAGTTGTTGCAAAATTCACTGCTAGCTGTGGCTTTTTTTCTTATTACAAACCATTTGTAAGTAGATCCTGATTTCTCCATTATTGATAAGTGTTTGCCAAATAGCTGGAATGAAGAGTTTTCAGCCTACAATTGATCTCAAGATGCTCCCTTTGCCTATTCATTATCTGGGGTGTGTGACTGATCACCTAAGTGACTTGGAATTGTTTCTTTTCCATGATTGGATGACAAACTTAAAAAAATTAGATTAATAGATTCCAAGGCCAGAAAGAACTTTGTAATAATCTAGTCTGATCTCCTGTATAACACAGGCCATAGAACTGTTACCCATGAATCCCTCAATGCCAACTGGCACCTGGGTTACAGCCTGATCCTGGTACATACATTCTGGTTCACCAAACAAACAATATCAAGTGAGGTCTGAAACGAAAGCCAGGGTCATGCTGGTCATTACTATTGTGAAATGAATGTACAGACCTATGTAAGGAGTTACGTGTGTATACTGAAAGTCTGTATCAAGACAGAGTTGACAAACTGGTTTTCTGCCAGACAAAAGACGTTTATTCACGTCTCTCTCTATCAGCATGTCAATTAATCATTGTAAGCCAACACAGCAGAATCCCCATTTACATATGAAGTTAACGGGGGGGGGGGAGGGAGGGGGGAGGATGTGAAATCAACAGGGAAAAAAAGCAATGGGGAATTTTAATGTCCCCAAGGAGACAGACAATGAAGTTTGGGGATGTAAGTAAAAGCCCAGGAGACGTTGCCCCTCTTTGTGTGCACCTAGGAAATAATTGGGAAGTACAATTACATTCATGAAAATGGGATCACAATCTGTCCTGGTTTGAAATGCTGCAGAGGATATTTGTGTAAGATAAGCTTCTTTAGACAGAATGTTAGCCTATTAGGTTTAGTCTTTAGAAATCATGGTATGATTTTGTTCCATTATCCTTACACATTTTCACTTGAATCTCAGATCTTTGATAATAAACATACCATTTTTTCACTATAAATATATCTCAGTGCTGTGGTATTATAAAATGAGCTGATCCTGAGTTGAATCATACAGCTGGTTATGCACACTGTTTCCCTGGGGAAAGCAGACTGTGCGTATTCAGTGGATAAGGGGCTGAATACTACAGGGGAATACTTCAAAGGGGCTCAAGGGCTGGAATTCTCCTACTGTTAACTTGCAAGGCAAAATAAGGGCTGGATAGCCAAGAGGAGATTGTTTGGGTGGCTAACAGGCTGGACATGTCAGGGAGCTGACACCCAGTTAAGCACCAGCAAGTCTTCCTCTTGCAGAAGTCCTGAGTGTCTCAAGAGCTGTCACATTCCTCAACATAACTCAGAGCAGATCTTTTAGAAAAACATCCAGTCATGATGTAAAAATTGCCAGTGATGGAGAATTTACCACAACCCTTAGTAAATTGCTCCAGTGGTTAATTCACCTCATGGTTTAAAACATAGGCCTAATTTTCAGACTGAATTTGTGTAGCTTCAGCTTCCAGCTGTTGTATGGTGTTATATTTTTTCTGCTAGTTTGAAGAGCCCATTATTAAATATTTGTTTTCCTTGTAGGTACCTGTGGACTATAATCAAGTCACTCCTTAACCTTCTCTTCGTTAAGCTAAATAGATTGAGGTCCTTGAGTGTATCATTTTAAAGCATGTTTTCTAATCCTTTATTCATTCTCATGGCTTTTCTCTGAACTGTCTCCAATTTATCCATATCCCTCTCGAATTGTGGACATCAGACCTAAAAACAGTATTCCAATAGTAGTCACCCCAGTGCCAAATATGGAGATAAAATAACCTCTCTACTCCTATCTAAGCATCCAAGAGTTGCATTAGCCTTTGACACAGAGTGTCCCACTGGGAGCTCGTGTTCAGATGATTATCCACCATGACTCTCAAATCTTTTTCAGAGACATTGCTTCCCAGGATAGAGTACCTCATCCTGTAAGTATGGCTTACATTCTTTCTTTATGGATGTATACATTGACACTTAGCTGCATTAAAAAGCATATAGATTATTTGCACCTGGTTTACCAAGTGAACTAGATTGCTTTGAACCAGTGACCTGTCCTCTTCCTTATTAACTACCCCCACAATTTCTGTGTTAACTGCAAACTTTATCAGTGATGATTTTATGTTTTCTTCTACGTCATTGATACAAATGTTAAATAGTGTAGGGCCAAGAACCTTCCACTGGAAACACACCTAACTTGATGATTCCCCATTTACAGTTACATTTTGAGACCTATCTGTTGCTAGCTTTTACTTTATTTAATGTGTGCATGTTAATTTTATATCAGTTTCATTTTTTTAATCAAAATGTACAGTACCAAGTTACATTCCTTACATCAACACCGTTACCTTTATCAACCAAACTTGTAATTCCATTAATAAAAGATATTAAGTTAGATCCTGTCAAACTATTTCCTATAAATTGATACTGATTGACATTAATTATATTACCCTCCTTTAATTCTTTATTAATCCAGTACTGTATCAGTAGCTCCATTATCTTATCCGAGATCAATATCAGACTGATAGATCTATAATTACCTGAGTCATCCCCAGTTTACCCTTTTAAAATATTGGGACATTAGCTTTCTTGAAGTCTTCTGAAACGTTTCTAGTGTTCCAAGACTTATTAGCAGTCCAACAAGCTCCTTAGCCAGCTCTTTTAAAACTTGCAAGTTATCTGGACCTCCTGATTTAAAAATCTCTCTCTTTAGTAGCTATTGTTTAATATCCCCTTAGCTACTAGCGGAATAGAAAGGGTGGTGTTATATGAATGACTACATCATCTGATTTTTTCCCCCTAAATACAGAGTAGAAATATTTATTGAACACTTACATCTTTTCTGCATTATTATTGATAATTTTACCATTTCTATCTAGTAATGGACCAATATCATTGTTAGGATTCATTTTGTTCCTAATATAAACTTAAAATTAGAGAATAATCAAAAAAAGATTATACATTACCTTCCTGGTATGAATTTTTGAATGAATATTTCCTCATAGAATTTATGAAAGTTCATTATTTGAGCAAGAGGCTGGATTTTATTCCCAGCTCTGTCAATATTGTGTGTGTAACACTGGGCCAGCCAATTAATCTCTCTGTGCCCCAGATCATCTTTTTGCAAACTCTTCCAAGATGAACATGAGGCTTAAGTAATGTTGGAAAACTGCTTTGAGGTCCTTCTTAAAGTCACTATGTAATATCACTGTAATACTGACCAGTAGGTATATAACAACCTTGCAATTAACAAAGCTCCTCATCCTTTCAATTTTGAATGACTGCAGATCCACACATTTGCCTGGTACTTAGTGACCATACCTACCAAAACATTTCCATTCCCATTTTCAGCTTTAAGGCTAGAAATAACATTACTGTAGGAAAGCCAATGCCATTCATACTGAATACAATCCAGTATCTGAAAATAGACCACATAGGACCAGCAGGTCTCTGTTTCAATCTTTTTTAATCATTGGGGCTTTGTATTTGTTAAATGTCTAATAGTGTAACATTTACTCTTTCTTTAACCTTAAGCGGGTGATGTCTAAACTGCAATATTCAGATCTTCACCCGGAATTAGGAAAAAAAAGTCTCTGAGCTGGGAGGCTCCATTTTATCTGTTCCATACCCCAGGAATTAATTGTTTTGTACCCAACTAGTCTCCTCATGTCATTGAAAAAGTACCTAGGAAAGCTACCATTCTCCTGAAAGGGCTGCTTGTCTTTGAAAGCCCACTGGTAGCTAACAGATTGTGAGTAAGCTTGTTGAATATAACTCCTTCCAGGCATATTTGTTATTACTTGTCTTGCTCAACTATTTGTAAACTAAATTGAAAGAAATCTTTAACTCATTAGAAATATGTAAAGGACATAGTTCCCTGCTAGTGTTTCGCTTGGTTGGTAAATGGTCAGTTATTTGTTCTCAATTAAATAGGAAACATGGACTTTCAAATAAAATAATCCACATTTTCTACTCCTTTCTTAGGAATACCCCATTTTAAGAATGGGCAACACAGGGAAGATAGCCTAACTTGTATGTGTTTTGCTGTTGACTAATTTCCTGCTGCTTGAGTTCTTGTTCACAGTGCATTATGGCAAATCTCAATTTTTATTCTGTTATACCATTGTTCTTAATCATACCACAGATTTCTATCTGTGGTACCTGTTGAAAAATTGGGGATTCATGTAGAGCCTTAAAAACATAGGCATCCACACTTAGTGGACATGTTTGAAAATGTTTGCCCCATTGTTTTCACCAGGGAACACAATTCAGTACTTGGTAGGTCTGGCTGGAAAACAGTTTTTCCATACAATGAGAATTTGAGATTTCAAAAATTTCCAACCCAAGCTGGGATGAAATGTTAAATTCTCAAAAATTTCCACAAACTAACAAACAAAACAAAAAAATATTTGTGTTAGTAAGAAGTTGTGCTTCCCCTACATACACACTTTTCTTAGTATCAATTAAGTTAAATTCCTAAACAATAAGTCATTTCAAAATAAAAAAAATAACTTTTCATTTAAAAAAATATCAAAATGGGATGTTTTTTTAAAAAAATTAACTTTTTTTAAGTCAGAAAATTTGTTGCAACTGACTTTTCTAAGAACAATTTTGGTTTTGATGAATCAGCATTTTTGGAGGCAAAAGGGGTACCACAAAAAATTTCCAAGCAGCTCTAATACATAACTGGATATATCTGCAGTAACTTTTCAGTCTTCCCATTAAAAAATAGCTCATATTTTGGATGCCTCTATTTCAATGAATTATTTTCATATCCTTACCATTTTTCTCATGGCAGTTTATTACAGCGGGAAAGTTGACAATACGGCAGTAAACTAACAGACTACTCATCAGCTTGCAAAAAACAGAAAATGATACAATTTAATAAAATACATGGAATTTTGTATATTTTATTTTGCAAAATGTAACTAGAGAAAACAGCAACATTCCAACCACCTCTTTAAAGTAAATGTAATAATGCTTTGAATGAGTCAGTTAGGTAGACACATGATAAAGTGCTGACATTTACTAACTTCCTCTTTATGCCAGACTTATGAACCCCTGTTCAGAACTGAAACCTTACTTCATGAATCACTGAGGAGCTGGCAAAGAGATGTACAGTACATTAGATCATTTCAACAGAAATGGACACATGTCAGTGCCAGATTCTACTATTTTAGTTGGCTGTGAACATACCGCTGCAGGCAGCATTCACCTTGCTTGCAAGAAATAATCCTCAGCAAGTTAAAGATAGTTTTAAAATATGTATTCCTACCATCTGTATTCCTCCCACATTGGTCCACTGCTTTGAATTGGTTGCCAGTTCCCAGAAGCCATCCACAGCCTCTTTAAAAACTGTAATATAGTTCTTCTCACTATTTCTTTTACTCACTGTAAATCTAGACATTTTTATGAATTACACCCAAAAAAACCCTTTCAATATAAAATTGCATTTGATTTAAAATATTTATTTATGAATTATGTGCTCAGGAAACATACTGGAATGTCAAACTTGGGAACTGATGTCTTTCACTTATGACTAAAACTAATATAGCATTGGAAGCAGCTTTCCCTCAGGCTGCACCGCCTCACTAATATGCCTAAACCCTGAACTGGAGGGATTGCCTCTAGGTGTGAAGGATGTAAATCTGATGCTATGTATGAGAGGCACAACACCCAATGAAGATATTAGCCCCAGATTCACAGCTGTGCTGCAGTTGCTTTGTGCTAACCTGCACAAAGAGCTGCACCAAGATCTGTAAACCTGGCGGATTTGGAAAGTGGAGGATTCCCTCTGCCTAGGAGAATTTTCCCCTGGTGTATCCCTCCCACCCCAGGCTCTAACACAACTTCACCTCCGGTCCTTGATGCCAAGGCTGTGGCTGGGAAAAATGGTGTAGTCAGGGTGCAACTCCATCCAGCTGACCACCAGCTGCTAGAGTGGCCCCTGGGAGCCATCAGCCAGGTTTAAATTAGAGCAGCCAGGACTGGACCATCCTCCTTGGCATCAGGATTCAGAAGGCACAAAGGTGGATTAAAGCCATCTGTGCTGCAATCCCTCAGGTCCTGCACTGAGTACAGGTCAGCCAGGCCAGAGAATGTGACCATTAACCTTACTGTTGGCATCACTTAGCCTCATTTTTCTATCTGTGGCCCACAAATCTCAGTGGGTGAGTTTGCAGCAACATTTCTGTCTGGTATAAATGAGAAATTACCAGTAACACATTTGAATAACATGTCAGAAGTTCAATGCAAAAATATTTTATTTAACATAAAAATAGGTAATAAAATTGATGCTAAATCCAATGCATACCGGGAAATGTTATAAAATTATCTTCATTACAGAACTGTGGTAAGCTTGAATATTCAATGCAGTTCACTCATTAGGCTCATTAGTCAATGTCACCCTCAAAATCTAATCTGTACCTGATGGGAATCTACTGAAAATTGTACCACTGGAATGATCCACTAGGAAATAAAAAAGTATAAGATATACTGTTATTGGAGCTGCAAATATGGAACGTAACATTCAGAACAAGATTCCTGATTCCAATGTCCATTAAAGTCTTTCTTGTGACAGCAATGGGTGGTGGATTAATTCCATGGCCTGTTTGCCTGAACTGTGGCCTGACTATGTCACAGATAAAGAGAGATGTAGCACAGACTGTATGCCTAAATAACATACTTAAGTGGAACTTTGCAATCTTTAGAAATATAGAGTGTGACAAGAAGGGGCTATGTGAGGCAACGTGGCTCTGTGAATAAGGCACTAGACTAGAAAGTTGGAAGATCTGGGTTCTAGTCCCAGATCTCCCAGTGACTTCATGTAAACCTCTTCACCTTCCCCCTTTATCTATTTCAGAGGCTCTTGGGGGAAGGGACTGTTTACAGTATGTGCAGTGGCACAATAGGATTCTCAGCTTGGTTGGGTCTTCTTGGTGCTATGGTAATAAGTGAGCTAGCAGGCTTTGTAAATCTCCCAATGATTAGGAAATGGATAACATCTCTCTAACTTTCCTGACATTTGGAGCTCTTTGGAGAGAGAACTAGAGAGAGAGACCACTTAGTAACCTGAAGGAATCAGAATCAGAAAGAGAAAAGACTACACAGGGCAAAATAACAGCATCACTTTCCTTGTAAGGCTTAGATTGGGCCTGATCAGCACTGGCTCACCATCATTCTTTACGTTCCCAGACCACAATGGAAATGTGGTCTATCTTCCTTGGGAATGGTGCAGCATGCTCCCACCTCCACGGCCATCCACTGTCATGATTGGTGTTGTAAGGCAAGGACCCTGCCTCTCCTGTATCACTCCCTTTTCCGTTGGGGGTTCTAAGATGGAAAAAACTGCTTTTTTGGAGGGAGAATTTGCAGTCTACATTTAGTAACCTACTGGTATGTCAGTGATCAGACCCAGAAAGGGAAGTGTCCACAAAAGGGCAGCAATAATGCAGCACAATTGCCCTTTTAAAATATATGCCTTAATTTCTGTATGAATTTATTTTACTATGCTGTTGAGAAAAACATGGACTTAATGGTAGACACTCAATACTGAGATGGAAAGGACTTGTCTACAATGGGTGGTGGTGGTGAGGGATTAATCCAGAGCTTTTTTTTCTTAGTCCGGTTTGAAAATACTTGTATACACAGACCACAGTCCCTCATAATGCACTGACACCACATTTATCGTGAGCTGTGGAGTCCTCTTTCCAACTGTGAAGCAGTTAGTCCAGTCTATTGTTTTTGTACATACAATACTGCTGCAAATTACTTTAGGATAGCCATTGGAAGATTGCCAAAGTAATTTGCAGATGACCATTACTTCCCTTTTTGTTTACCTTTTCTGTCCCCTGCTCTGGGACCAAGTTGACTGACTGGATGTCCCTCCATTGCCATTTCTAAACTGGTGCATAGCCAAATTTTGTCCATTCACTTATGGATTCCTGTTTATCAGAATAGCTGCAATAATAACTCCAGAAGCCCTACAACATGCCTTGAGTCGCTGCTTGGAGCTATGCCGTGACCTTGGATCTCATCACCATCTGGGGAGAAGAATTGGTGCAAGAAGCTCTTGTGACAAGTCACCAGAATAAAGACCTTTTAGCTAGGCAGATATCTATGAGGGGCCACAACCAGGACTCTGAAGAGTGCCAGATAAAGATCTAGCAGCTCAGGAGAACCTACATTAAAATGAGGGATCAGAGGGGGGGGGGGAAATAACCTAGCAGGGGACACATAACCTGTCTATTTTTTGAGGAGCCTGACAGGATTTTGCATAACTACATGACCACCCAACCCAGGCAGGTTGTGGAGCCTGCTGGCTGCCCCACCTTCTGGGGATCATCAGCAAGCCTCACTGGGTGAGGAGCCCAAGGAGCCCAGTGAAGAGATCTCCCCAGAAAGCCAAGATATGTTAGGGACTCAGGACCCTGATGCCATATTCTTGCCCTGCAGCAGCCAACCCCAATTCGCAGGCAGCAATCCAGACCAGGGCTGAGAAGGCTGAACCTATGGAGGAAACCTCAGCATGTAAGTTATCCTATTGCTTTGTTAATAGCATACTATTAAAGTTTTAATTTATTATTATGCTATACTGCCATGCTCGCTTCTGTTCCAGGTGTCCCATGGCGGCAGCCATTTTAGGCAGATGTGAACTAGAAGTCTTTCTGAGACAGAGGCTCCTACCTCCTTCCCTCATGCTGTCTGTTCCCCCACTCACCCCTGTACACCTGTCCAAAATGGCTGCTGCTCCTGGCAAGTAAAAGCTCAGAGTACTAAAGCACTAAGTACTGACCGTTTCCAGGCCCATGCCATGGAGGGCACATGCCCATATACCTATTTTCCTTTTGCCTTCCCTCGGCTGCCCTGCCTGGCAAACACACCTTTCCCCCACCCCGCCCCCAAATCCTGTTTGCCAGCTCAAAATGGCAGGTGGCACCTCTATCGAACCCTCCTCTCACAGCAGATTCAAATAACAAAAACATGTTATTGTGCAAGATACAGCATTTACTGAGACATGCTTACAGGAAAAAATGTTTGATTGGTGTTCTCACTTTATATGTGAGGTAGAAATGGATACTGCATGCCCATAAAGCTACAAAGAGTATAGCTCTCTGCTGAGGTATAAATGCCCTGGAACATGCATTCTTACCATTTAAAAAAAATGGCTTTGCTGTGGGGATAGCAAAGCTCTTACCAGCTTTTCACAGGCTTACATAAAGGAAGACTGGGAACAGCGAATGCTTCAGGCAATCATCGCAGAACCCTATTTTTCTCTGCATTGTTACCATGTCTGCAGGTAAGATAAAACAAAAATATAAGACCGAGAAATTGCTCAATTTTTGTTCAGAGATTGTGAAGGGTAGCTGGATGGTTATTTCCCTGGGCATTGCTCGCAACTCCCATCCTGGAGCATTTCTGAGGGGCAGGGGATCATCTTATGAATAACTTCACAGTGTATCACACTGGTCTATCCTTTGCCTTTTTGAATAAGGCCATTCTCTGCCTCCTAATCACCCACCTCAGTTTAATTTCATCTAGAGTCAGGACAGCCTAAAGGAGATGTACAGGGGATTACTATCCAGCTCATCCCTTGATTAACCCCACTAGCCTCTCTGGCACCATATAAGCCCTTCCAAGGCAAAGCACAACTGCAAATCCAGACAGGGAACATAATTTCCAAACCATCCACAGACCAGGGGGAAAAAATCCTAACCCCTTCCCTGCTGGCACTCAAGGCATCACAGCCAAGACAAACAGCATATACTGCACAGACAAAAATCCTAATGCATACACCACTTACCATCTCCAAGGTTCAGCCAAGACTGGGAAGAATCCTGGTGAGGCAAAGCCAGAAATACATGTAAAAACAATGCTATGAGCAATAACTGCTTGTCATTTTTTTTAATACACTCACAGCTTTGGCACGTGGACTGGCAGACCCTCAAGGACAGGGCCCTTATCACCAGCTGAGCAGCTGGCAAACTAAGGGAGAGAAAACAAAAATTCAGGAGGGAATGACTGCAAATATCGTTACAGAGTCCCAAAGAAAAATGAAAATGCAGTGAGGTGGAGGCAGTATCTGAAGTCTGAGAGGGAATCTGGCAGGGGGCTTTCCTGGGAGATTATTGCAGTGGCAAAGGACAGCATGACAGTTGCCAGGGAAAGAACTGTCATGGCCAAAGACAATATGGAAAAAGACAGGGAGATGCAGAGGCAACACAAAGCCAAAATGCCCTGTTGCAGCTCATGTTACTATTGGGGCAGCAGGCAATGCAGTACTGTAAACCAACACCCAGCCATGTTATGCAGCCCCTGGACAGTACAGGCTACTAGGAACAACAAATCCTCCCCGCTGTGCCCTTCCCTGAGACCAGTTCTCCCTACCCTCTGACCCCATCTCAGGGCACTTAGAATAGTGGCACCTCGAATCCAGCTCTATCTCCCTTGGTATTTTTGAGCCTCAGCACTCAACACCAGAAGCCCCTCAAACCAGAAGAGACAGATGTAAACTCTCCTATGACTTTAAGCCTCCCCACTGGTTGCATTGTGCCCAACACTTCACTCTTGCATATAGCTGTTTTGTTTCCCTGCTGGTTTAATGAAAGGTTCCATTGTAGCTAGATAATAGATTATGACACAACATATTAAAAATAATTAGAAACCTTTGTTTCAGGTGAAGGTTCACTTATGTTTGTGAATTAGTAGATGGTTTAATAATTAAAAACCTTTACGATTTTATTCTTAAGGACTCAACGGTTAATTTTACACAGAAAATCATTAAGTCTGTATTAATTCCTAAGGTTTTACAAACAGATGTAGGCAAAGATGTGAGGTTCAATAGGAATTGCCAACACATTGCACATCCACCATCTATAAACACTGAACTGCACAAACAACGTCCACCACTCCCCTCCACAGATTAGCACCTGGATGCAGAGCTGCCAAATTTCAGACTGGAAACTCAAAATAAGAACAGTGGGCACCACTGACAATATTGGCCTGTCTCTTTGCGTTTTATATTGGATGCCTTGCTGACTGCTTAAAAGGGCTGGGCAAGTCTCTGCGCCTCAGTCTCCTACCCATTACATGCAAAATAGCACTTGCTGCTATTATCTTTCGGATGTTTTTTTTCTGCTGCTTCCAACCTGGTCCACAAACTGTGCCATCTCCCTCTCAGATGACCAAATGCACACTCCTTTACCACTTCACAGCTACTGAGTAGTTAAGCAGTTCCTTTCTTCTGTCCAGATGGCCTGTGAATGGCTTCATTAACCAAGGCAGCAGAGGATCAACTGGGTCTCCCAGGATAACTAGAGCAATGTCCACACTATTAATGTTCAGGGTGTTCCGGGGGCAGACAGTACTTTCTCCATAAATTTAAAGCAAAGGTGAGTTCCAAAAGATCCTAGCATTGTGGAACCTTCCAGAACATCCAGCATTTATATCTGTAAACCTTCCATGTCGGTCAACAAGTCCTTGGAGCACCATGTAGAAATACCCCTTTCTGTTTTATGAATTATGAGCCTAGCGGGGGGGAGAGGGGGAAGGGAGCAAATAATAGGCACATGGGTTTCATCAGTCATACCAGTACAGTTTGGGAACCCTCCTCATGCAAAGCCATTGATAATGTCCTGAGCATTATTGAGCTTTAGAACCTTTTCCATGGCATCACACACCTGCATTACAATGGCCCCAACAATCTGTCTCCTCACACCAAATTGGTTGTCTATAGATAGCAGCATTCAGGGGTGGCCAGCTTTCAAATGAAAATGGCAACCCAGTTCTCCACAGGCACATGTTGTTACAGTGCCGCTGCATCTCCAGGGTCAGTTCAGCACATCTCAAAAACCGGTTGTCTTCCCCATCCTGAAATTCTCTCACCATTGCTGGTCAGGCCAGATCTGCAAAACAATCCTTTCCCACCAATCTGCACTAGTTTTGTGCCCTAAAATGGTGCTGCAGGCTGTGAAGCTGCTCTAAGAACCAGTTCTTTAATATCAGTTACTCAGTGTACTCCTCTTCTTGCTCATGCCATTGTTCCACCACCACTGAAGATCCTCCTGCTGCTGTAGGAGCTGCTGCAGCTGCCACATCATCTTAGCAGTGCAGCAGGCAAAGACCCAAGCAGAATTCACCAGGCTTTGAGTGCTGAAATATAGCCCAAGCAGCCTCTGCATATTCGAGATTGTCAGAATAGTGGCTCAGAGTATTGTTGAACCTATGCCAGTTGACAGCAATTCAAAAATGCTGCTAGCCACTGAGAAAGGAAGTTACCAGGTGGAGACAAATGAATCATGGGATGTTTTGAACTCACTTGGCTTCCGCTATGTATCTGTGATGGGACATAGGCTAGTAAGGATTCCAACACTCAGGCAATGCCATTAGGCACACCTACAGAACATGCCCTGCCTGGAGAAAGGGAGCTTAAAAAGGTAATACTGGCCATGGAGAAGGTGGGAAGTTTGCCTCGGATCATGGAGGCTGATAGTGAGCTCTAATAGCAAGGGGAACCCAGCCTTTCCTCTTTCCCTCACACTTTTGGGTTGGGGCAGACTGATGCTCTGAACTTGATACAGGCAAGGGGTTTGGAGGACAGTTTCCTACCAGCTACCTGTGGTGGGACCTGAGGAGCACCTCTGGGAACTACCAACAAATGATCTGTAGTTGGACTCTGAAAAGACCCTGGGAGAAAACTAATTAAACTCCTACTGGGAACAGTGAGACTGTTGAGGAGTGGGGTTCCTGTAGGGGGCCCTCAAGGACAAGAGACTATGGCAGAGCTCAGACTAAGGGTCAGCCTACTATAGCATCCCATAATGCAAGAAGGGGAAATCTCACAATGAACACTGCTCAGCAGTGAAGCAAAGCAGCAAGGGATACCTATGAGAACATCATGCCTTCAGTTCAAAGCAAAAGTGATGCCATGTGTCTGCATTGGCAGAGAGCACACTGTCCCATGTGCACATTATTACCTGACTCACAGTAAAAAGCTGTGAATTAAATGCCCTATGTAAACAAGCCCAAAGTTCTGATCCCAGCTTTGATATGGATTTTTTGTATGGTCTTGGAATGGAATTTAAGTGACTTACCCAATTTCCTAGTCAGTAAATAAGGATAATTGTACTTATGTATCTACTAGGAGTTTTATAATTCATGATTATTATCTGTGATTAGGCAGGAGGGGCTGGGAAAGTCTTAAAATCTGAGCCCTCAAACATCAATTAACTCCAAGGCCTGGTTTTGATTCTACCACTTTTACAACAGTGTAACTCCACTGACTTACAATGGAATCATGAGTAATTCCATAGGAGTTAGAGAAGAATCAGACCCAAGAATGCTGATTGGAATATATTTCTTGGTTGCCATTTTGGGGGAACTACTATCCTTAGAAGTGCCATTATCCAGTCAGCCAGGTATTTTTGGGATACCCTGGATAGGTTGATAGGTCAGGTACCCAATATCTGGTCTTGTTGCGAGTGCTTCCTAGTGATTAGAGCAGGAGTCTCAGAGTTAGGATCTATGATTTCTATTTTCAATTTTGTTACTCTTTTTCTCTGTGACCTCTGACAAGTCATTTCACCTCCTTATCCCTCAGTTTACCCATCTCTGGTTATAACAAAACCTGACTAAATAGGAGTAAGGCTTAATATGTAAGATTAATTGTTTAAAGCACTGCACATGTTACATCATTACAATGCTATCAAATGGTATTAAATAGGTACAAAATAAAAAGTTGCCATTAAAATACTATGGAGGGGGCATAAAGAAAATAAAATGTTAATAAGAGAATGGTGCTTTAGTGATTAAGGTACTGAGCTAAAGAGAGCTGCATTCTAATACCAGCGCCACCTACTACATGACCTTGGGCAAGTAAATTAATCATTGTGCCCCAGGTTTCTATGTGTAAAAGTGAGGTGATACTACTTCCCTATGACACATACAGGCAAGGGTGGATAAATTCCTTACAGGATAAACGGTCGATGTTGTGTGGATAAATTCCTCAATGCTTGTGAATCTCACAGGTCAGTGCCATAGAAAAGCCTATATAAATAAAGAGTGTGTGATTGTCTAGGCTTGTGGGAAAATTTAATGATGTCTAATTCATTGAAAACAAAAGGACCCAAAAGGAAGGCAGAGCTAACGCACCTGCAGAGGGGATCATGAAAGTGTTTTCTACAGTAAGAAGATATGACTGAATATTTTTCATCTACTTTTAATGCTGCAGATAGAACTCAAATACTGTAATCCAGTAAAGCTTTGATCCAGTGTCAAATTCTTCTGTTTAATTCACCAGAAGAAAAGAAATGTAAAAGAATCTATTGCATAGCCAAACACTCCATGATAAAATTAGAAGCAATAGAGAACAGGAAACACTTCCAAACTGAAACAGCAGCTAACAAAAGTGAAAACCCCAAAAGGTGCAGAATACTGTTCATATTATTAATTCATTCTCATACCTGACACAATTAGTGAGAGACTTGTTTCTTTGAAGAAACAAATCTCCTATAGAAAGGATTGCAGTAAAGAAGCAAAAGTGCAGAGCAATGTGATGAAATTGCCTCAGATTTTCAGGAAAATTGCTGATTTACTCTTTGTGTATCTGTGTGGTCTGCAGAAACCACTCTGCTTCTATCCAGAGCAGTGAAAAATGTGCATGAGATGTGGAAAATGATTATCTCCTACACACACATGTTTTGCAGCAATATCTGTGACTACGCTCACATAATGATCCTATTGAAAAATGGGAATAGACGTGACAGTAAGCCACCAGCAGTTCTGAACTATCAACAAACTGTCTTCTGTGGGCACAGAGAAGACAGGGTCAGAAATCTAAAGCCAATGATGAATTACAAAAAAGGTATTTTTTAAAAGAATCATTTTTCCTTCACTCCCTTTTGCACTGTGTAAGCCTAGATCCAAGATTTATAATTTAATTTATGCTGTGTAACATAATGCACAGTGTAAGCATGCATCTTGGTTCTGTCTTATCACTTGACAGACATTTTAATTTAACCCTTACCTTAATATTCCAGAATTACTGCTAATGTTCTATAATGTTCAGCATGGTTTGCCATTTATAAAGGTGTCCTACTTTACTACAGCACTAGCTGTAGCTTGATATTTGAATCTCATGATTTCTAAAGGATCTTTGTATACGCCTGGTAATTCAGTCACTGTACAGAAATCATTGTAATGTACCTTTGCTAGTATTAAAGGACCGGGAACAGGTCTTGTTAACCACTTCTATCTTTATTTTTTTCCCCAAAGAAGACATGCTCTAATTAACTACCTTGTCTTAAACTATTCAGGCATTTTGTTAGTCCAGACAGTCTGAGTGGAAATTAAATAGGGTGAGAGAGGAACAAAATAGAAACTACATCAGTCATTCCTGCCACTAGACACCAGCTGCATACTGAACAAGTAGAAAGATTTTCAAGTCCTATCAAAATGTTTTCAACATCGAGTTATGTACAAATTGCCACACATTTATATTTGTGAGCCACATCACACCCTACATTGAGGTCACCCTGTGCCAGCACAGGAGGTGCAAAGTGACCTTAACACTGCCCTGAGGAGGCAGCAGAGGATTCCCCTTGTATAGAAGCATCCTCAAGGGACGTAAAGCTGGCTCTGTGCCAGCACATCTCAGTCCTTCAGCACAGAAGGCATGTTGAGAGGATGGGTACGGCCCCCCTCACTGACATGCTGGCTGGAGGGCCTGTTCTAATTGATGCAAGGGGGCAGTTCATGTTCTGGCCAACCACTGGGTTGAGGGAGGTGAAAAGGTAGCTTTGCTTGAGTACAGCTGAGGACTAAGCCACCTTTCTCAGTGGAAATCCAACAATGTCATCAAAAGTATGTAATGCTGCATGTTAATATTGATATTTCTCAAGAATATAGGTCTTCCCCCCAAATTAACCAACACAAAGCAGTATGGAAGATGGGATGTTTCCTGTAGCTAACCCTTGACTTGTATGAAACAACCTCTGTTTTGTGTCTGCAAACTACGCCTGCAATTCTGAATACTTCTGCCACTAACTACCTAAATGCAAGTATAAACTAGGTATTTAGAAGTGCAAGTTTTGCACCCTCAGTTTACTTTGTAGATCCAAAATGAGGATGCCAATTTTGAACAGGTGCAACTTGCATCCACAATCAGAACATGCTTCTCTCAACCATTTAAAGAGCCCTAATAGAGGATCTTGAGTATCAAAGCACTTGGACACTGCTCCTGGCTTTGTGTGACTGTGGGCAAAGGCTAGCTTACTCACACTAGTGAGCAGTAATTCACATGAGTAGTCCCAATCATTACGTACTGTGTGAATGGGAGGCTACACAATCTGTTCCTCAACTTTTCTTCCTCCTCCCCCAGCTTACCCATTTGTAAAATGGATATATTAGTTCTTAACTGCCTGAAGGGCAGTGCTTTAGCGTTTAAGACTTCACAGCGCATGCCAACCTGTTAAAAAGTAGAAGACTCAATGCAGAGGGCAGATTATCACACATCTGCCTACTGCAGAGTTCTTAGAACTTCCTCTGAAGCATCTGGTGGTTGAACACTAGCAGAGACAGGATATTGGAATAGATGGGCCTTAGAAATTACCATACTGATGCAGATTCATGTTTATAAGTAGGGCCCTACCAAATTCATGGCCATGAAAAATGTGTCATAGACCATGAAATCTCTGTGAAATCTGGTCTCCCTCTGTGAAATCTGGTCTTTTGTGTGCTTTCACTCTATAGTCTATACAATGCAGATTTCACAGGGGAGACCGGTGTTTCTCAAATTGGGGGTCCTGACCCAAAAGGGAGTTATGGGGGGGGTCACAAGATTATTTTAGGGTGGGTGTCCCGATATTGCCACCCTTACTTCTGTGCTGACTTCAGAGCTGGGCAGCTAGAGAGTAGCGGCAGCTGTTGGCTGGGTCCCCAGCTCTGAAGGCAGTGCCCCACCAGCAGCAGCGCAGAAGTAAAGGGTGGCAATACCATACCATGCCACCCTTACTTCTGCGCTGCTACCTTCAGAGCTGGGCAGTCAGAGAATGACGGCTGCTGACGGAGGGCTGAGCAATGAAGGTAGCAGTGCAGAAATAAGACTGGCAATACCATACCATGCCATCCTTCTGCACTGCTGCTGGTGGCAGCTCTACCTTCAGAACTGGCCAGCAGCCACCACTCTCCAGCTGCCCAGCTCTGAAGGCACAAGGCAGTGCCGCCACCAGCAGCAGGGCAGGGCCAGCCTTAGGGAAAATGGCACCCTGGGTGAACTTGTATTTTGGTGGCCCGCCCCTCCATCACTCCTGGCCCCCACAGGCTCCCTGGGCTTCCTTCCCCCCTCCCCACCCCCGCATGACCTCTGGGCCCTGTTGCCTCCCACAGTGTTTAATTTGTATTGAAAGAGATTCCCGAGCTCAGCCCTGGCTCAAATTAAGCACTGGCAGGGTGGGTGGATATTGGCAGGTGCTGGTGGCCAGGCACCCAGCTCTGAAGGCAATGCCCTGGCCAGCAGCAGTGCAGAAGGGTGGCATGACACATGGTGTATTGCCACCCTTCTGCGCTGCTGCTGTTTGTGGTGCCTGATGCTCAGCATGTGACTCAAGACGGGCTTCACGCTGTCACATGGGGGCTTCATCTTGCCAGAGCCCATGGCCCTCTTGCAGCCTTTTGGCCACTCCTGGCTCACCTGGGACATCATTTCAGATTTTTGGGAGGTGGGAGGGAACTTTAGCCATGATTCCAGGGACTACTTAGGCACCTGAAAACTCTATAGAGTTTTTGCAGATAATAACTTAGGAATTAGCTGACAGGAGCACTGTATCTAATTGTTATATAAAGAAAGAAAAAAATATATACAAACTCCAATTAAAGCCATATTTAAAGTTTATATGTAAATTTAGAACAATCAGGAGCTAATACAGCAAGATACCTCAAGGCTTGGGATTGGGAGTATTCTGTTCTGAAGCTTTAATGCAGATATCAGAAACACACGTTTGATACTTTGTACACTATCTTTAGTAGAGATAAATAAAAATGAATAAAATCTGCTTACTTTCTCTAACAGACACACTGTGTTACTGCCATTATTTCCTCTATTTTAGTCAATTGTTTTTCACTAAAACAATTTTAACATATGTTATTAAGTTTTTTGTTTTCTCTTTTATTAAGAAAGGGAATTATTTTTTTCTAATTATTTTGGCATTTATGTTTACCGATCACAATAATGTATGTGACTCACTAACATTTGACTCCATCATTGCTATTGCTATCATAGCTGGAACTGTATTTATTTTCATGTAAATTTTAAGTTATTTTACTTAACTAAAAATACAATTTGAAAATAAGCGACATTCATCTGCAGTGTCTATAGTTATGTGTTTAGCTAATGTTTTTTAAACTGGCATTACTAAAGTGAGTACAAGCTAAAGTTACATTCTAGGAGGATACTATTATTTGATTGTACCATTTTAAATAATGAATTACAAAGCGCAACATGATAATAACAATAATAATGATAATTACTCCAGCCAGGACAGGTTAGGCATTTTAGAACTCATTACTCAAAGAATTCAATGTAAGCATAAGAGAGAAATAAAATTATGAAATGCACAGACCAGTCAAAAAACTAAAACAACAGCACTTTGAAAGAATAAAATTACAGCGAATGTATGCGTATTGCAGGAAGTACCAACAAGTAACAACAACAATATAAGTATGTGTTGGGGGGTGATGAGTGTGAAAGAGACAGCGTCTGTGAGCTGGGGGAGTGTGAGAGACCGAGCGCTGCCCCTTTAAGAGAGGGGCACTCACCAGCCTGAAGAAAAGCTCCTTCAGATCCAGCAGCAGCCGCCAGCAGCTCCATCCCTCTCTTGGTGAGCCCTGTCCCCACACACACACCCCACTCTGTGGAGATGGGGTACATGGGAGGGGTAGGGGGCAGCCTGACATCAGAGCCTCTCCTCCCCACCTCCTTACACCAGACAGGAAGCTCCCAGGAGCAGCTGGCCAGGGACGGCTCCAAGGCAGTGGGCAGGAGCCGGTGGGCTGCAGATGCCAGTAGGGGGGAGAGGCATCTTTGCTCCAGAGGCGTCCTGTTTGTAATGGTGCCCTGTGCTTTTGCCCCATTCGCCCGTGCCTAAGGCCGGCCCTGAGTGCAGAAGCAAGGGTAGAAGTTCCGCAACCCCTCCTACACTAACCTTGTGACCCTCCCAACTTCTTTTTGGGTCAGATCCTCAACAATTACAACAATGTGAAATTAGAGAATTAAATAGCTGAAATCATGAAATTTATTATTTTTAAAATCCTATTACCATGAAATTTGACCAAAATGCACCATGAATATGGTAGGGCCCTATTTATAAGTCACTTTAAAATCCTCAGATGAAAGGTTCTGTAGAAGTGCAAAGTAGAGTATTTTATTTCTCTTTTCTTAACAATAATAAAAATAAAAAAGCCAGTAAGAGAGATCACTGACAATTGGTTTGTAGTAGGTAACAGTGTTTACTCTCCCTTGCTTAGCTGGAGTCTTTCTTGCTATTGAATATTTAATGCTATGTGCAATGATTAATGATTTATAATCTGTAGTAGCACTTGCTTAGGAGTGTTCTTGTGGTAATAGGGGGCATCTCCTCTTTCATTAAACTGGAACTGGCACAAAGATCCTCATGTTTTCTCATGTCAGAAGTTTCCCACTGCTATTTATAGGGGAAATGTGGTGTAGTGAAAGCTGTCACTTTAAATTCTGAGTGGCTTTTCTAGGCGAGGGAGTTCTGTAGGGAGGTGTGTGATCAGGGCCTACCAGCAGTCAGTTCAACAGACAGCCCAGAATCAAGGGGGTGAGAAGTGCCTCTGTTTTAGGCAACATTTATACTATGAGCTAGATGTGCAATTCCCCAGTTGCAGTAGGACAGGTAGTGGCAGCATGGCTTAGGCATGCCAAATATGTACCCAAAGGGTTTAGGTGGGTTTGTACTCTGCATAGCTAAGCCGTGCAATTGCTGCCTATGCTATACTATTATAAATACTTGTGCTAGTGCGAGTATGTGTACGTGAGCTGGGAATCAAACCCCTCGCTTGTAGTGTAGACAACCTTAGGGAGCAGCCTCCCCCTCCCTCTATTTTTGGGTTGCTATGTATTATTCTGAATTCTAAGAAATAAGATATGTATCTTGGAAGTACCATCAGTCAAGATAGTACCAGTTCCAAGGAAAGAAGAAGAACTGGGAAGGCAAACGCTGCATTTGGAAGACTCAGAAACATCTGGCAACTCAAAAACATCTCCCTCAGGACAAAACTAAATGTGTACAAAATAATTGTTATCGCCATCACAGCATATAGCAGTGAGACATGGCAACTTACCAAGAAAGATATGCAAAAGCGGGATGCATTTCATCACAAATGTCTGAGAAGAATATTGGGAATATCATATATCAATAGGAAGATGAATGAAGAAGTAAGAAAAATGGTTGGACAAAAAGCACCCTCTCACAAATAATCTACAAAAGAAGACATCAGTGGCTGGGACATGTACTGAGAATGGAAAAAGAACACTTACCAAATACCACCCTTGAATGAAGCCAGAAAATGCAAGAAGAAAGAGAGGAAGATTGTGAATAACATGGAAAAGAACAGTTCTGAATGACATCAAGCACCTCAACATGAAATGGGAAGATTTGGAGAGAAGGGCAGTTGCCATTTGCCATCCTTGCCTATGTGCAGCAAAGCATGGGAAGGACTAAGGTCTAAGGTTAAGGTGTGTTGCAATCTTCCAGCAAGAGTCTCATGTTTTTTTAATCTAGCTTTGGTATACATGCAATGACCATAGCACACCACTCATCAGATATGTAGCTCTTGTTCAGTTTGGATGCTTCATACCTACTAAACGCAACCCCACATAATCTCTCAAATAGCCGAGCACCCTCCTTTCTTTTCACCGAATGACTCTGAAGGTTTCTGGTGTAACCCATCCAGGTTCCTGGATTCCCACAGACTCCAAATATCTCCAATACAGCTGTGACCCAGCCAAGGAAGTATGATGGCCTTTCTACCACACCTGACTGCTGCTAAAATTTCCAAGCATTAGTCTGGTCTTCTTATTGGGTGCCACAGTGCTAAGAGAAAAGAGGGAAAATTGAAGGAAAAAGCCCTTGAGCAAATAGTGGTCTCATTAAAATTCACAAATGAGTCAATGACCACTGCACATGAGTGAGTGCCAGTCCCAGGAACCAGAGGTGAATGTATTCAGTTTCTCTGGTTGACAAGCATCTCAAAACATGACAACACAACATCAGCCTGGGCATGAAACAGAGAAATTCTGAACTCCACTTTCTGCCTCAGCCTCTCTCTCATCTGGCAGAGGTGAGTCAGCAGTAGTGATTTCTCCACTGAATAAACACCTCGAGAATGGAAGAAGCAGTTGGAGATTCTGGGTAGAAGCAGCAGGTGGGCACCAAACACCGAGAAGAATTTGAGAGCTTTTTTCACTTTCCTTAGAATAGCATATTGTTAACAGCAAGCAGTACTAGATTTTTAAATTTCATTGCCAATCCATGTGTCATTGATGTACACTTTAAAGGGAACCTTCACAGTGCCCAGAACTGACTGTACCTGTTGGTACAATAAATCAGGTCTTTGGAGGAGTACTTAGGCGGAATCTGGGCAGGCTGAGTAATTTAATATCCATCCCTCTCTCCCCAAATGTCTATTGACTTCTGAAGTACACTGACTGAAATGAGTCCCCTTTGCACTGTAATATAATTCAATAACCTCATAACTTTCCAAGGTATATAATCAAACAAGGAATCATTCTATAATGTAATTAAGTGGCCCATTGACTCTTACTATGTAACAAAATAGTGCTTTGTTTCCTAACTCATGTCTTAAATGTTCGGTAGAATGGAGATAGCTTGAAGTTTGACTTTTGTCCTTACATATCTTTGCCAGGATACCAGAGTATTGATTGCATTAGTTACCATGAAAATGTCATTATTTCCAATGGAGTTTCCATGTACAGATGTGACCCAGCTACTGTAAAACATGTATATGATTTCCCTGGGAACCCTTACAATATATATTAAATGAATTTGTCACCCATTGTGACTATATCTTTTGACAGGCCTGATGGTTGGCTACATGCTAGTCAGTCACTCCTTGTAACATCTGGTATGAGAGGCTGTGTATTTTTTATAGTAGTTTCTTTGGGTAATTACATATTTAAGACCATTGATCTTAGAGGCCTTTGCACATGTGTTCAAGAGAGAAGGCATAAGACTCCTTTCTCCCCCTATATTATTTTTTGACTTGTGCAGAGGCCAGTCACAATTTCAGCCTTGAGTGTAGGTACTGCTTCTCAGTCGTGTCCCTAGGAGAGCAGGGCAGGAGGGACATGCCAGTCAGCAGAGCTGACCAACCACAGAGGGAAGCTCATGCTGCCATTTCCAAAGGAATGGTGCACCTGGCACACGCTCCTCCTGGGTGCTGTGGAGTTCTGGTAGCTGTGTTTTCTTGCATCACAATGGCTCTGGAACAATGTGGCTCTGCTATGCTCTCAACTGTGGGCAGTACTTGCTACAGTTTGACCCTCACCTTTTCACATTGGGAAGGCCCTTTTTTTTGGACCCACTAAGATATAGGCACACGAGTCTTAATAAGGACTGTGCATTTTTCTTTTCTAAATAGCATGTAATCAGATAGTAACCATCAGCAAGAATGCTTCAATGGTTGTTCTTGTATGATAGCACAGCACTACTCCAGCACAGCCCACTCATGCGGTGGCTGCTCACAGCATTACTTCTGATTTCCAAAAGCCACTACTCATCCTCTACTCATCATGCCTTCATGAAAGAACATGGGGCATAAGCAGGATCTTTGCAAAAGAAGTAAAAATCTGTCAGTGAATGATTCATAGGTGGTCTGGCCTAATGGTTGTAGCAACAGTCCATCCTACCAGTTAGAGCTGAATCCAGACAGAGTGGGGTCTTGAAGCAAAGCCAGGACAGAGTCAGAAGCCAGGAGGGGGCAGGGTAGGGTCACAGTGAGCAGCCACTGGACTGCTGCTACTACTAAGTTTAAGTATCTTATTGCTGCTCCTGCAGCCAATCAGCTGGCTCAATCAGACAACTTCTATCAGGGCCAGCTGCATTCAGACTGGTTTTGCTGTAGGCTGGCCCCAATACACCTCTACCTCGATATAACGCTGTCCTCGGGAGCCAAAAAATCTTACTGCGTTATAGGTGAAACCGAGTTATATCAAACTTGCTTTGATCCGCCAGAGTGCGCAGCCTCGCCCCCCCCCCCCGAAGCCACTGCTTTACCGCATTATATCCAAATTCGTGTTATATTGGGTAGCGTTATAGAGGGGTAGAGGTGTACTTGGCCCCTGAATAAACAGTATATTGTGCAATCTAGTTACATAAAAGTATTATCAGTGCTGAGGTCAGAATCATGCCTACTGGAGTGTTTGTACTGCACCTGTACAATACCTGGTCTTGAATAGGGGGTCTCTGGGTTCTACAGCAAATATAAAAATATAAAAATAGGTAAAATATAATAAAATAATAAAATGAGACTTAGGTGACCGACCACAGCATAGCAAATTGCGAGTAGTGAGTACACAATGTGACAGTTGTAGCAACTATTTCACATTTGCTGAAATAGATCTACATAGTTTCAAATAATGAACATACTTGGAAATATCCAAGCCAGCATATGGATAATTTGTAAACAGAACAAAGGCTGAATTAATCAGATAGCTTGCCCAAATACCTGTTGACCTTCATGCTTCGCAATATAAGGGGAAAAGCCCTCTAGTCACACTTAGGTATATTATGGGGTAGGAGGGCAGCAAGGTTGTGACAGTTCCCTCTGAAGCATCCAACAGACTGTGTCCCTAAAAAAATAATGTATTGATATTAGCAGCTCCAAAAGAATAGAGCTGTGCCACGCAAGGGGTGTTACTGATAAAGATTGCTGCATGTAGCTTATTCCAGAGTCTCTCTACACTAATATTCTCATCAAACAACAGTGCCAACAGAGGACTTGCACTTGTTTGTTATCCATTTTGTTCCATGGTAACAACAACATTGGCATATCTGTGACAAGTTTCAGAGAAATTCTGATTAAGCTGCAATGGGACAGCAATTTAACACAATATCAGGTGAAATATGATGCTCCAGCTTATTAGAACTCTGCTCATATGATATGCATGAAAGATTCTTGGAATACCAGAGTGCTTTGTATCTGCATGAAGGCAGGGAGATAAGGAAGGCAGATATTGTAATGACCTCTAGTCAATTGAAATGAATTGTCTGGTATTTTCTCTTTACTACTAACCACCAGTCAGCACTGCCAATAACACATTTTATGAGTGTGCTTCCAGAAATAACTTATGTACAAATTACTGTACTCTGAATGTCTAACACTGGGAAAACTTAACAACTGTTGTTACAGTAATCTGAGCTAATGATACACCCACTGATTTAGGGCCAAATTCCTTGTTTGAGAGACATTATCAACCTAGATTTTTTTTAAATGACCAATTTCAAGAATTACTATTTTCTGTTATAGCACACTTGAATAGTATATCCCAACTTTTAATTCCTTTTAAAAATTATAAGAGTTTTGTTGCCTCCCTGCTGATGTTTATCAGAGTCTTTTCAGCAAAGACACTGTCCTTATCACATAAAGATCTGTTTGCATGGACTCATCACCTACTTTAGTATCACCCAAACTGACTTATTTTTTGGGAGAGAGGTGAGAAGAAACTGACTACATACAGAGTGCTGCCAAATAAACAAAGTTAAACTGATAAAGGAAGAGGATTTCTGGCCCCCCTCCACTAAACTTCTTTCAGTTACTGTCATCTTGTTACTTTTAACAGGCGTAGGTACAAAATGGTCAGTTAAATTTCAAGCTGTTCATATCTTGAATCTTACAAAACTGGAAGAGAACAGAGCAGCTTGGGAGACTGTACTTTCTACCAAGTGCATTTCAGGACACCCACTGACCTTTCCCCTCAGTAGCTGTAACAAAGTGTATCCTTAGTGCTTTCTTTTGCAATTTCTTATTAATTGGTCAAATATGTGGAACATAAATGTTTCATGCTATTAATAGTGTTTAAAAATTAATGACATGAGATGTTTGCTATTTAAGCATCAGAAATAAAATGCAAAAACTCAATAGCCAAGGAATATTTTCTTTTAAAAAGATCTTCAAGATCTCCTAAAGCCAGATGAAAGAGAGAGACCTACTTTACCAAAATAGCTAGCTAGCTTCTCTACTTAATGTGCTTCCAAGTGTATTTCACTTGCCTTTCTCCCCTCTAGAAGCATAGCTTACCTCTGGTACAGCCCCTCATGACTGACCTTGGCATATCGGACTCTTCTCTTGCACCCCTTCCAACAGCTGCTCCAGACTTATGGTGGTGTGCTTCCTCTCATAACTCAGCCCTCTAGCCAGGTCAGGTTCAGTCCTACTCGTTCTGAGATAACAGTTCCACAAAACAATACTCCATATGGTAGATCTTCACCTCAACTGTGGGCTCAGTGATCCTTACACCCCTTATTACAGTGGGCTTTTGTGCTGTCTTCTTCGGTGGACACTTGGGGAACCCAGGCCCTCCCTCTACTCAGGATCTCAGTCCAGGAACCCTGTGGCAAATAGCTAAAGTCTGCTTCCTTAGGATTCTTGCTGATGCCCTGAAGTAATTCCCACCTTGACCTGCCTCTAATCCCTTTCCCTCCTCCACAGACTCTTCACCCCTTCCTGGACTCTTTAGAGTTCTTTCCTGCTTTCTAAATCACACCTCCCAAGGCTTTCTCCCTGGAGGTCTGGCTCCGGTCTGACTCCCACAAGGCTCCCTTTGTGTCCATGTCTCTTTCCTCTGGCAACCCAATTATTGGGCCACCTCCTTGGGGTCTTGCCATTTTGTTAAGGCTCACCATAGGAGCTTATTCTGTCCTTGTGGTTTCCCAACGTCTAGCCCTTTACCAGAACTCCTTTCTCAGGAGAGTATCCCAACGCCTATTTTCTGCCTCTGTCACCTGCTTCACTTCTACTACCCTGAAGTCCTTAATTTTTTTTTTAATTAGGTATCCCACTCCTTAATTCAAACACCCAGGGCCTCCTCAGCTGGGTCTAACCCTAAATTTGACCCTGGCTCACTTTTCAGGGGCAACAGGATGCACTAATTGCTTCCTTATCCAGTTAACTCTATCTCTGCTCGTGTGGGGGTAGACATTCCATCACAATATAATGCTGATGGTGGGGCATGCTGTGGCAATATAATGCATAACTATTACAGTCTCCTTCTTTCTGCATCCTAGATTAAAACTCTTTGCTGAAGCATAGGCCAGAGTTCTGTCTTTTCAGGACTTTCCAGAGAGCATTACACAGAGTTAAACCTCAGGGCTAACATATGTAAAACCCTGATAAACAGGTGTTAATAGTTCCCAGTCCTCCACAAAGAGAGAGTGTATCACACAGTTTCTTAGCAAAGCAAACATTTAATGCACCAGAAAATGTAATAAATAGTACAAAACATTGTTAGCAGTATTTGGAATACTATGACTAACTTTTAAACAAAAAGCTGTTAGGCAGCAAATCTGCAGTGCTACTTATATAGATTTCCCCACCGTTGCTGTTAAATATCTTCAAATATAAGGTTTCAACAGAACATTACATTTCTATACTTTAGCACACGTACTGGGGTTCCTCTGATCTTCCTTCAGAGAATGATGTCTCAGTATTTATAGTGTAGTCATAATATGTAGTGTATGTCACCTGGAGCCTTCTGAGTTTAAGAAGAATGGCAGCATCTTAGTTCTTTCAAACACTTCAGTATCCTGTCATTGAAGATCCCCAGACTATTTGTTTGTTGACAGGGTGTGACAGTCCGTGCCCCTCATAAGGCTTTATGGAAATATGCTTATGTATGTGTATATATATAACATAACTAGAATGTGTTTTATGCTACATATGCCATGTAACATATCTCTGTAAAGGTTATGATCTACTGAATCTATTAATCCTATTTGTAGGCATGTATCATTTTTGTATTCGACGTTATGAATATCGGCTGCACACTTGTTTGATTCTAAGTAGGTTGTAGTGAAGCAGTTGGTCAGCTTCCTGAGAAAAGACTATTCTCAGTAAGTGCCCGATCAAGAAACACTTAAGCCGACAATGAACTTGGAGACACCAATCCACAACTGGGCTTTCCTAGGAATGTGACTTGGCTGTTAAGGAACTCAGTCATGCATGGACATGTCACTTGGCCAGGTGACTCCAAAACTCCATTTTGTAACTGGATTTTGCATAGGAGAGAGGAGGGGGTATCTACTCACAAGAGAAAGTCTATTTAAGCCCGTGGGAGATCCCTCCATTTTGTCTTCAGATGGCTAAAGAGAGGGCCTCTCCACCCCCAAAGATATCTGAAAGAAACTGGAACAAAGGACAGTGACTGCAAGGGATGTGAGTGATTGCTGGACCCAGACTAAAAGGAGATTAGTCTGTAAAAGGAAGCATTCTGGAACTGGTGAGGATCTTATCTGTATTCAGTTTCTTACTGCATTAGACATAGACTTGCGTGTTCTATTTTATTTTACTTGGTAATTCACTTTGTTCTGTCTGTTACTACTTGGAACCACTTAAATCCTACTTAATAAAATCACTTTTTATTTATTAATTAACCCAGAGTATGTATTACTACCTGGGGGGGCAAACAGCTGTGCATATCTCTCTATCAGTGTTATAGAGGGCGAACAATTACCTATACAGGTAAACTCATAAACTGTTCGCCCTCTATAAGCTTTATACAGGTAAAACGGATTTATTTGGGTTTAGACCCCATTGGGAATTGGGCATCTGAGTGTTAAAAACAAGAACACTCTGTTAGCTGCTTTCAGTTAAGTCTGCAGCTTTGGGGCAAGTAATTCAGACCCTGGGTCTGTTGGAGCAGACAGGCGTGTCTGGCTCAGCAAGACAAGGTGCTGGGGCCCCGAGCTGGCAGAGAAAGCAGGGGCAAAAGTAGTCTTGGCACATCAGGTGGCAGCTCCCAAGGGAGGTTCTGTGATTCAACCCATCACACAGGGTTCTGAAATGTTAGAAAGGACTGAGAAGCTGCCATTTCTCAAGTTCTGAAGAGTCCAACTGGACCCATATCGCATACTCTGGTTACGCTATAAAGACTGAGAAATCATCTCTGAGACAGAGGGGAATGTATTTTGATGTGTGTGTGTGGAAGTATAGAAAATGTTATGCTGAAATCTTATATTTGTATGTAACAGAAGCAAAAGGGGGAAGTCTGTATAAAAAAAACACTAGTAAATTTACTAATAGATTTTGTTTAGAAGGTATTAATAGTATCTGGAATACTATGAACAAGTTTTATACTGTTTACAGTGTGTTTTGTATGCATTAAATGCTTGTTTACGATGAAAGTGTATGTTACACTCTCTTTGAAATTGACTGGGAACTATTAACCACCATTTATCTGGTTTCATGAATAAAAGCCTTGAGGTTCAACTCTGTTTAATGCTTTCTGAAAGTCCAGGAAAGACAGAACTCTGGCCTGCCCTTCAGTGAAGTGTTATCTGGCATGCATATACAGAGCTCTGGAGCAAGGAGCAGGAAGAAGGGGAGTGTATTGTTATGCAGCATGCATGTGAATGAGGTAGTTTCATAAGCACAAGGCCTTTTAGGCACTGATCTGGCCATGTGCATGCAGGGATATTGATTAATAATTCCTAAAATACCCAGCTCTTATATGCAACTTTTTACTGGTATATCTCAAAGCACTTTTCAAAGGAGGTCACTATCACTATATCCATTTTACAGATGGGGAAACTGAGGGACAGGGAAGGGAAATGACTTTCTCAAGATCAGGAGGCCAGTTGCAATCTGGGAACAGAACCCAAGCATCCAGAGTACCACTCTGGTGCTAAATCCACTTAGACCAAACTGCCTCACATTAAATATGTGTACGTGCTTAAGTTGAACTAAGGTATGCATGCAATTGCACTTAATTCACTATTGTTTAGAGGTTTTGTCAGCCTATAAAAGTGTAAAGTAAAAGAATGAAATGCTCACCTATCATGCACTTACTATATGTGGATCAGTGGGGCTGGGATCATGAAGCAAACCAAAATATTGTTCCTGCTTTGTTTTATTAATTTATGTGTAACATTAGAAACCTCTTGTTTGCTAGTACTGTGGTTTCACTGTAATATACTGGATGTAAACAGACTACTTTTACTCTATTGTAGTTCCTTGGTAACGGTTACGTCTTTATACTGTTTGAACATACTTGTAATCTCTAATGTATTTTTGTTTTTAAATAACTCTGTTCCTAAAGTACCTCAGAATCCTCTTGATAGAATTATCATGCATTCTGTATTTTTATGTCTTTAAATAACAACACCTTCCTACTCGGAACATTTAATGTTAATTTTCACATCTGTGTTGATGATGACTTTTTTAAACAAAGGCCAGAGCCTCAGATCTGGTGTGTGAATCAATTTAGGTGCACTGAAGTCAATGGAGTAATGCTGTTTTATACCAGTTGAAGATTTGGCCCGATCATTTGTTCTTTCCAAACTGGAAGGTTATTCTGACATTTAAAAGTTAAAATACACATGTATCTTTTCTAAAAGGCATATACACATATATGTTTAAATTAAATATTCAGTTGTATAGGATCTTTTGGCTCCTCATTATTGGTTTTATAATCCTTAAAAAAGTATCTATGTGGATAATATATTACATGCTCTATCCTGTAAACTTCTCTATCCAACTACTGAATCTCTATTTTGAAGGGAATATAGCAACGTTTGTTTTATGTAAAATCCACATAGCAAAGGCTAGTCACAGATGGGCTAAGCAGCTGTCCACATGCTGGAGAACTGTTTATTTCTGACTTGCCAAAGGTACAACATCTAAACACACTCTTTTACTGCAATCCAGACTGGTTAAAATGAACATTATACTTCAACTCCTGTCTGAATGAATGTAAGGATTACAATGAAGGCTCACTGCTGAAACACGCATAACTTATCCAAGGTTACTCAGTTATTAAATAATTCACTACTGGAATAATCATTATTTGTTCATTATGTCTAACTGAAGCATTTTATGGAATATTCAGAACACTTTGCATTTCTATGACACCTTCCATCTAAATACTGCAAAACATTTGGCTGATTAAGTATTCCAAAGCCTATAGGAGGAAATATTATCCCCATGTTATTAATATGGAAATGAATAGAAAGGGTGAGCTCCTTGGGTTGACTTGAGCTCTGCTTGACCACAAAGGGTGGGGAAAGAAAGTGGAGCTAAGCCACTTCTCTGTGCCCTTGACTCTGGGACAGGCTGGAGCTACACTGAGGATTTACTTCATCTAGAGATTCCATTACATCAAGGGAATCTCCAGCTATTCCATTAGGGCAGCATTCTACTGCTTTTTTGTGAGCATCACAAAGCAGCTGGAAGGAGAAGTCAAGCATTTTAAGCAACTTGGGTAAGATCACACAGCAAGGCTGTAGAAAAGCAAGAGGAAAAAAACACATCTCCTGATTCTCAGTCTTGTGCTTTAGCCATAAAAGCATCCTTTTGTAGGAGCCAGGGTGTGGGCATCATATATAACGGTTAGTCAGGAGCCAGAGCCAAGGGTCAGAACTGGAGTCAGGGGTAGGACACAGGAGCAGGGACTTGTAGCAAGGCAAGAAAGCAGGAACTAGGAACAGACAGGGGTCTGGGATAAGAAGGACAGGAACAGGAACAGGTGGGAAGGGAGGAATCAGGTAAGTAGGCAGTGTCCACAGTCAGCCAAGCATGCCTCTTTCTGGTTTAGGTAGGCCTTTCCAGACAATCACTGGGGTTGGACGTCTCCTTCAATCAGAAGCTTCATAGAGGCAGGGCCCTTTGCAAGGTATAGCTTCAGCGGTCCCCTTCTCCAGTCACTCAGGTGAGCTGCTGGGTGGCAGCTGTGGTCTGAGCATTGCCTTGGGAACCCTGGGGCTGAGGTCAGCAAGCTCTCACACCTTCCCCATAAGTAAAACATCTTTCTAGAAAGTGTTAGTAGTAGCTAGAATGAGTGCTTAAAATCTAGGTTTTATAGGTTCCATTCCCCATTCTGCTGACCCCATTGTTACTGGCAGAAATAAGGACTACAGGGTTGAGCACACAGCTCTTATTTACCAGAGTCTGAGTCTCTCACAAGTACTGCACTATAGCAGAACTATTTTGGCACATGGAACCTTCTCACGATTTCAGATTGAAATGTATTCAGAAAAGCAATAGCTAGTGGGAAACTGTTTATGACTGTGGAAAATCCTTTTAATACACATTGAACAGTAATTACAGTAGTTACATGAAGGCTTAAAATCTAATTGAATAACAGTTAATTTAGACTTTCTAAATATTTCATTCAATTAACCAAAACATTAGTGAAAATACCTAGAGCAAATGCAGAAAGAATCTCTACAAATACAGTATGAAAGTCTAGTGGTCAATTTCCATAACCATTACATCAATCTTTTAAATTGGCTTAGTAACCACATGAAAGTCACATTTGGTTTATCCTTGGTACCACATTTAATTGCTCTACAAAGAACTACAAAGAAGAAAAGAGACTAAATTCATTTGCTTTCAAAAAAATGGCTCCTGGCCACAAATGCAATAAATAAAACTGCAATTCTTTCGTCCCAATTCTAAATCCCTTTTAGAAACCTGATGCAGTATTAAGCAGGAGAATGATCAATTTACTCTTCATCTGCATGAAAATAGAAACTAGAGATCAACCAAGACAGCAGTGTTGAGATCAGTTGGACTAGATTTAAGTGAAAGGTTTGGGTTTGAGGTTTTTTAAGGAATAGGCTTTGAGCTGAGTAACCCTGAAATCTCACAGACTCTTCTTGCAATACTGTAGACACCACATTAGAAAACCTGTTTAATGAAGCAAGCCATGAACTACCAGGGTATGCACTAGATGAACTAAAAGGCCTTTCTGAAATCTGTAAATTCTGAGTTTCAAGCCCATTGAGAATCTTAGACAAGGAGCATGGTTTTGAAATGAATGCGGAACCAATGGAGTTATGTAAGAATGTGGGTGCACTTCTTTGTGCATATGAGAAGGTGGGTGGCAGCATTCTCAAGGACTCAGGAAGGCTGTAAAGAAGGTATGACAGTAGTGAAAGTATTGGCAATGAAATCATGATGAAGATTTCAGCAGCTAGGCAGTTCCTCAGTTTGTGTAAATCAGTGTATCTCTACTGAAATCGAATGAAGTACACAGATTTATACCAGCTGAGGGTCTGACTGTTTCTGAGCTGCTGATTGGCAGATGTGCAGACTTGGGAAACGTAAGAATCATTTATTAATTGAAATAAGCCAAAGTTAGGTTAAACAAGACTTTACCCAAACACCATTGTGCATCTGGACAAATACAGTACTTGTATACTATGATGCCTTAGAAATATCTTTCCAAGAGAGATAAACATACAAAAGCTTAGATTGTTCATGTTTTTTATGGAAAAAAACAGTTTTGAAAAATCAGGATTCCAATAAACTATGTAAGTGTTCATTAAACTAGTAAATCAAATTAAAATGTTGTATTTGCCATATGAAAATAAATGAGGCCCTCCACCTATGAGTCAACCTGCATTTCAAAAAGAGTAAAGAGCTGTAAGGAAAATAAGCTGTTAAATAGAAATACAAAGGAAGTGAATATACGTACAGTAAATGTATAGATTATAGCAGCAGAGAACTTTAAAAATCAATGACAAATATCACACTATCTAGAGCTGTCCCAACACTCAGCTGGAGAGTCTGCTATCAAATCATAGCAGGACCTCCAAAGAATCACGCAATCATAAGTGTGAATTCAAATACAAATATAAAAGAAAGTATTTGGTTGTAGATAAGCAACTGTATTTACTCGAAAATTTTACTGATTATCTGTAGTAATGGCAATATGATGAAGTGTCCCAGATGTTGCGACTCTGGCAGAGACTTGGGCTAGCCACCCAGGCTGAGACCCAGGGAGGTTGGGTGGGCTTGAGAGCCTGGACGACTACCTGAGCTGCAACATCTACACTGCTTACATATTAGCTCGAGTCCTATTAGTGCAAATCTGTCCACCCAGACTGGAGGCATGTTCCCAGCTGCAGTGTAGACATACCCTGTGTGCCAGCTTACATTTCATTTTAATTTGTGTCAAGAGCCATATTCTTTCCTGGATGAAGAGGGAAGTCTGCAGTTGTCATTTCTTCTTCCTAGTGGCCAGGATCCCATGAACATTGTAGTTCTTGATCTTAACTTCTCTTTTGAACTCCCATAGAAATTGAGAAAGTTTGTAAATTGAGGGTGATATTACTGACAGTTCACTTCTCCACCTGTTCTCAGAAGGCCCCAAGCTCTCTTGTGTAGAAATATTCATGTAATGGAGCTGAAATAAGTTATGGTTTCTTCCCCTTCAGGGTATGGGGTTTGCCCTCCCATGAAAGAGATTGGAAGCTCAACCCACAGAACATGCAGATCTCAAGGAATCCACTGGAGGCCATTGCCTCGGCGCTCCTGTCCACTCTGCACGGCACTCCTGTCCACTCTGCATCTTGTTCCAGGAGACAGAGCCTACCATCCCCTAGTTGTGTCTGTCTCTAGAACCCTCCTGGGGGTAGAGGCTGGGTTGCAAAATATGTTTGCTTGTTGTTGCTTTCCTCTTAGTTCTTTCCATCTCTCCTCTAACTGGGGGGCATCTCATATAGCAATTAGAGCAAGGATTTTCAGTAAGAATCTTTCAATTAATTCCCAGCTCCACAACCCTGGGCAAGCCACTTAGCCTCCATTAGCACCTAGAAAGTATGTGTACTACAACTAATCTGCCTCACAGGTTTGTTGTGAGGCTTAATTCACGTTTGTGTGGTATTTGGAGATGCGCAGATGGAAGATGCTAGAAAGCCAAAGCAGTAAACTTTCTGATTTGTTTCTCCCTTTAAATGTACCATTAATTTTAACAAGGCTTACCCCGTCAACTTTAAATAAGCTAAATTGCTAAATGGTCTTTGCGAAGCACACAGCTTTTAGCACACAAGAAAGGGAACAGCAATGTCTTAATTGAACAGCAGAGGGCCACAAAAAGACAGTTCTAACTAGAAGAGCAGGTATCCCTAATAAGTGAGAGTGACTAAAAAGTTTAGTGGGTTATATAAACTGATAATTTTAAACCCATCACATTTAAACTATAAATAATTGAAAGCTACGGTGCATAAACTGACAGGCAGGAGGGAATATATGTAAATTAGAGCTATAATTTATTAGAATAAGAAACCCCTCGCTTACATTATACCTTTACACAATTTTCCTTCCATGACTCAACTTGGGCACTCTACGAATTTGAGCGTGTGACATTTCCTTGCACTTGAAGTTGCAGGAATCTGTGGAAGGATGTCTTGTGGAATGCCAACACTAGAATCTTTGGGTCTTTGTGCTAATTTTTAGAAACAAACTTTAAAACCCATTGGCTTAACTGAACTCTCTAAATAGATAACCCAGCAATCATGGATCTAAAGATCTGTCAGTGTTAAGGAGAAAAGTTTGTAATATTTCAGTCTCACCATAATTACTTTGTCATGAAAGAATACTCCTCCCTAACATATGGTTAGTCACACCTTAAAAAAGAGAGAGATTTAATCTCACCTATCATGAATATGGAAGAGAATTGGGGATAGAAGGGAGGAGCAGAGCCTCTGCTTACAGTTTGGGGGAAAAGGGATTCCTGTAATTCCAAACCTGGGAGAAACTTCAATCCTCCACTGTTTTCTAATGATTTTTTAACTAGCTAATTTAATATCATCTATAGAGTATCTATTTAAAATAATTTGTTTTTACTAACTCTGTCACACTGTCTGGAGTGGCCCACAACTGTGACCGCCTATCTCAGGGCAGACTGTCAGAATACAGGACAAATATCCCAAACTGGTGGTATGTTCTATCATTTGATTGCACCAAGCCAGTGACAAATGTGAACTCCTGGATCACTATACCAGTCTTGTCAAGGAGTGACAGAAAGTCCCCTTAGACCAGGGGTGGCCAGCCTGAGCCTGAGAAGGAGCCAGAATTTACCAATGTACATTGCCAAAGAGCCACAGTAATACGTCAGCAGCTCCCCCGCCCCACTCCCAGCGCCTCCTGCCCACCGGCAGCCCTGCCAATCAGCGCCTCCACCACACTCCCCACACCTCCCAATCAGCTGTTTTGTGGTGTGCAGGAGGCTCAGAGGGGGAGGAACAAGGGCATGGCAGGCTCAGGGGAGGGGGCAGGAAGGGGTGGAATGGGAGCAGAGCCTGTGGCAGAGCCGGGGTTGAGCATTGAGCATTCCCCAGCACATTGGAAAGTTGGTGCCTGTAGCTCCAGCCCCGGAGTCAGTGCCCATACAAGGAGCTGGATATTAACTTCTGAAGAGGCGCATGTGGCTCCGGAGCCACAGGTTGGCCACCCCTGCCTTAGACTCTCCAGCCTATCTTGCCACCCAGACAAACTGAACTTTGTGATAATGGTCACAAACCAAAAATCACACCACATCACATTTCTCCCAGTCCCAAGAAACCAGCCACTTACCTTGGATCAACTGGTACTCCAGATCTTACACCAAGACAACACTGGCAGCCAATTCTATAGTAAACTAATTAAAGATATATTAGCTAAGAAAAAAGACTGAGAGTTATTGAGAAGTTAAAGCAGGTAAATATATATACAGGGGAATCACAGCTTGTAACTCCAAATGGTGATGTAATAAACTGCCAGTTTCCCCAAAGTCTTTTCAGGGTTCCCAGATTGTCTCTGGGATCTCCGCTTTGCATCTGTCACACTTCCCTGTAAGAATCCAGGCAGTTCAGAGATAAAGGATCTTTCCTTGAATTCATATTTATAGTTTCTTCACACAGAAAGCCAGCTGACAGTGTCTCTATCCACGTGGGCTTTTCCTTTGATGATGGTGAGTGAGGAATGCACTTAGTCTTTTGATCTCCAACCATCATAAATAATGGCCACTTGCTTTGAAATTTGCAAAGTTCTTCATTAACCTTTTTACAAGATTTATTTGATGGGTTATATAGTTACAGGGGTATACACAATGTAAATGTTTGCTATTACTTTATCACAGGAACAGAATGTGAAAACAATACAAATAATGTCCCATTCATTTTCATGAAGTTTAAACACCCAATACACTGTTATACAGCTAACCATTACTTTGATCTATACTAATACACAAGTAAATTGACCTGTTAGACTCTAGCATGACCCGGTCTGCCATTGTCACAAACTCATTTTTAGAAAATACCTTGCCCTTTTCCTAGTCCTTTACACAATATAAAAACAAATGGCATTTTCCTTGAAAAAGCCAAATGCCTTTCCAAAAAGTGCTCATATCAAAAATTTTCATCTATGGTACTTGACATTTTTACAAATGACATGAAGGCCTTTTCAGGTCACATTTTGGTATTAAAAACTATTGAAACCATCATATTACTGGATCTAAATAGACAGATCTTACATGTATATGCACATGTGTGTACATATATATATTCTGTAATATGTGGAGGATGCTGACAAAATGAAATATTACAGTATAACAATATAAAAACATGAAACAAGAGAGGGGAAATGAATACCTACAGTGTCTTGGTTTGCGCTACAAATTGTGTTTAATTTAAATTTTATTGAGCTGCTCATGAAAGTGTTTGTAACAAATGGATTTCATTTAAAATTAAAAGTGAAACCATCCCTACTTCAATCTTCAGTACAGATTTTGTGGGCCAGAGCCTTAGCTGGGATAAATTGACATAGTTTCATTGTCTTCATACGGCTCTTCTTTGTTGCACATAGTGGTTTCATTTCAATGTTCAATTTAATACTGGCTTTATTTTCAGTCCATTCCTTTCAGATTCAGTTCATTCTATTCTGTTCCCATTTTCCTTGTTCCCATAGATCACCATGGATGTGGCACATTTGGATTGAGTGCTACATGTGTAATAGATATGTTCTCCAGAGGGAAAATAATTATATCTGGTGTCATAGCAGATCTTGACTTCAGTATTCTAAACCCCCTAAATTTAGGCAAATCACACAGACACCAAGAGGGAGAGCTGAATATTGCTGTCAGGATATGCCAAGTGGTTCTACTGGCACATTTTACCACATAGTTGTAACATGGCAAAAATCTAATTAGAGATGGGCCTTGAATCCAGCTCCTCAATCCCACCACTTCTGAACTTCTACTAAAAATAGAATCAGCCCTTTCACATGACATTTTAATCTAATAGACAAGACTTCTGTAGTAATATAAAAAGATCATCTAAAAGACAAAGAGGCTACTTATTCTGGATGACATCTGCCACAATGCAATATTGAGTACAGGCTTGAAATTTTGATCAGACTAACAAAACAAAACTGACTGGTACTTTGCTGTCCATTAACTAGAGATACCTTACCACAGTGCTATGGAAGTATGTGTGAAAATTTGGGGATATGGTAAGGAAATTGATGTGTGACTTTCCAATAAAAAGAAATAAAGAATAGAAGAATCTATTTTGATTAAATTTCTCAAGATGAGCCACATTGAACTATCCGTGTTTTAAATTTAATCCACGTAAATTTATCCACTTCATATTAATTTTATATTTTTCCCTCTTTAGTCATTTGACACGTTTCTCTAGACTTCATGACCTAAAACTGTCTACCTAAATTTAGCTGGAGAATCTATAAAAATAAATGGTAATGTATGTGTCACAATATTAGACACGAGCAGCCTTTCAAGTGCAAATTTTGGTTGGTGTTTTATCAAAACATTAAAAAATATGATAATAAATAACTGCGCTATGAGTGGTTCCAGCTTCCCACTAGTCAGAATGTCGGTGTGGGAATTTTCTACACTAAGCTGGACTTGCCTACAATAAGCAGAGATGCTTGACACAAGACAACTAGAAGTGGAACTGACAACTTGTGCTGACCTCTATGAATTACATTGTTGTTGAATAAAAAGGAAATTATCATAGCTAAATTGCTGCTTCAAAAATCATATGAGGAATTAAGAAGAAACTCAGATGCCAGAGGAACTGTGAATGGCTTGCAAAGGGATTATTTTTTATTTAATTCTCTTTGGGTCTTTAAATAATATTGTGAATCTGAATAGGGCACAAACAAGGCTCTTCCATCCCATCTGTTCTGCTGTTTGCTGAAATGGCTACCTTGTTACGTTTCTATAACTTAACTTTATGAAGATAGGTTATTGGCCTATCGCCTATCTACCAACCTTGGTGACCAGTGACGTGATTTTCATCTGGTCCCTGTCCTTTGAGCTGTCTGGCTTGGGTAGCCCGACTAGGACATAAAACTCCTTCAATCATAGCTCTGGGGATCAATTGAACACACAAGTCTTCCCTCACATCAAGGAGTAATCCTAAATAATATTAATAGGTGTTGAATTCTCTAAATGCCAGCCTATGTGCATGATTCAGTTGGAAGTATAATATATGGGTAGCGGGAAGACATTTTGATAACACTGGAAAAACAATACGGGGTTTTAAAGAAGAATTTTGATATGGTCACCCATTGTAACTAGGACAAAAACCTCTTGTAAAATGATAAATTGCATATTCTTTGTGTGTGTGAGCGCGTGCGGACTGATTAGACTGCCTTTTGAAGGGGCAAACCCACTGAAATATGGTATAATGAAGTCTCATCTAGCTACAGAAAAGACAAGACATGACAAGAAGATTGATATGTTTAGATCAAAAGTAGCCATGAGAACATGCCCACCAACAGTAAATTGTTGATTCAAATTGTGAACATTCCCAAATAAGAGGAAATGTATTCTAAGTGGATGTAAAAAGTTATGCTTACAAATATGCATTTTAACATTTTCCTGGACAGTGAGGAAGTTATACATCCTTTACCTAATATAAATGGAAGTCTGCACTACCTAAACCACCTCTGACTACCTGTAAGGAGACCTCAACCTTTAACTACACAGAACACTTTTGATGTGATTTACCTATGGGGAAAAAGGGGGTGATGCACATCAAATGCATTTAATGTTTTATTAATGGAACATATTTTGAGGGAGAAAAATACACTTTAATAATGGTCCTACTTAACTTACAGCATCTTTCCCAGAAATTGCCACCTTTACTATATCCATTCTTTGCTGTAACTGTTTGGCACGTATAAGAGAGTCCTGAAAAAGTTCTAATTGCACTGGTGAATTAATGATAAGATCCTAGAAAGAAAACACTTTGCCAAACTCCATCTCCTTTGGAAGGTTTCAGCTCAGAAGAATTTCATATTCTCTATTATGTTTAAAATTTTAGATTTGTTTTAAAATATAATAGTGTGTACAGTTATGCGGGAAGCAAGAGAAGCAGGTGCTGTCCTCAGGTCTGTACTCGCTGGAGTCTGGTTACTAATTTAGTGAACAATACCTTCTTTTTGGGAATGGCCACTTATGAAATGAATGGTGGTAATGTGCTGCTATTTATCAAATACCTGTATCTAATGCTGCAGAAAACTGTGTCTAGGAAGCTTCTGAAGACACGGCTGCAGTTCTTCTGCTTTTAAAAAAAAAGTCTCAAAGCTGTGTTCACAATCTAGAATCAATAGAATGTTACAAAAACGACAGATTATGAGCTGTATTCTTCTCTTAGTTATACCCTACTGAATGGAGTGGCACAAGTGTAACTGAAAAGAGAATGTGGCTTTGTGTGTTGACAGCACTGCTTGCTCCATATTTCAAGGGCAACATTAACAGCATATTTAAAACAAATAAAAGGAAGTATTTCTTCACACAACGCAAAGTCAACCTGTGGATCTCCTTGCCAGAGGATGTTGTGAAAGCCAAACCATAACAGGGTTCAAAAAAGAACTAGATAAATTAATGGAAGATAGGTTCATCAATGGCTATTAGCCAGGATGGGCAGGGATGGTGTCCCTAGCCTCTGTTTGCCAGAAGCTTGGAATGAACAACAGGGGATGGATCACTTGATGATTATCTGTTCATTCCCTATGGGGCACCTGGCACTGGCCACTGTCAGAAGACAGGATACTGGGCTAGATGGACCTTTGGTCTGACCCAGTAGAGCCATTCTTATGTTCATATTAAAAAAAACTGTTGGAAATTTGCTTTTCTAAACAAAGTATCTGAGGACATGGCACTGTATTCTTCCCAGCCTTTGGTTACATTCTTCAGGGTAGATATGCTATATCTAGTGATAAAGAATATCTTCTAAGGGTATGTCTATACTAGAGTTTTTTACCTTATGTTCAGACTACAGAAAACCATAAACTTTTGTGTCTTGGAACAAATGTCTGTGGACTGTGTACACTAGTCTTTGGAAATGTGTTTATCCCCTTGGCAATATATTTACTTGAGGCTAAAAACCTCATATAGAATATAGGCAAGCCCTAAGAATGTTGGGGAATGAACGAGACAAAGGGCTAAGCTCTAGTTGTCTCAGTACAGGCACAAAGGTGGGTAAACTCAATTAGATTTGCTCAGTGGAGATGTGGGTAATTTGTATCTAAAAGCAAAATGTACCCAGTGCAGAGGGCTTATTTACCACTTAAGTCCCAACGCCTTGTACATGAGGTCTGTGCAGGAGTGAATTTCACTCTTAAATGAATAGTGACATCTTGAAGTTGGTTCTCTATGTCACTCTCTAATAGCTTTGATTATTTGTATGCTGTGTATTGAAAAACTGCCATAAGTACTAGAACACCTTGAGCCTGATTTTGTACAGAAATATTGACCCATTCTCCTCCTTTCTTGCAAATGATATTTTATTCTTGCAATTCAATTCCTTTTGGCTGAAAATCCACCATTGTACCTGCGGGTCAATTACTTATACATATGCATAGTACATTTGTGCCCACAAGTATCTGCAAAAAAAATGTAGGTGCCATTAATTTTGGTTTAAAAGAAAAAGCTGGGTGCTGAAAAACTGTCTTTATTTTTCCTGAATTTCAATTAGGAAAGTACAAATGTGTAACATTTTGTGCTTTCTGTTCAGGTGTGGGTTGAAGGCCAATATTTCTATTTCTATCAGCAGTCTCAGCATTTTTGTCTTGTGATTGTAAAAAAAAGTGATGTGTCTGAAAACACTAAAATAAAAAATATTTGTCAGCATATTGTGGTTTTATCTGCTTACATGAATACATTTGTCCCTCCTTATCTCAGAGCACTGTAGTGAACCTAGTAATGGTATCAGATGAACTTGCCTGTTAATTGTTTCATTTGTTACATACCAATTCATAGTTACATAATGAGTTATTGCAAAATGGGAACAGTGGAACATAAAAACTCTCTGTCTAATCTGGTATCCTTCTTTGACCATGGCTACATATGCTTCAGAGGCAGGCATTAAATCCTCATAATGACAATACCTATTACTATGCCTATGGGAGAATATTCTTTCCAAACCCAAGCAATTAGTGGTTACCTGAGGTGCTGAAGCATGAGGGCTGAGTTAGACCCCAGAATCCACATTTAGTCACCTAAACAACTGGCCTGACTGTTGAAGGTGCTGAGCATCTGCATCCCCTGTTGACTGGGTATTTAACACCTCTGAAAATCAGGTCTTTTCCACTTAGATGGCTATAGGTTGGACAACATAACTAATACTCTTTGCATATGAAAGTATTTCCTTTGATAATTTATTGTATCCATGAGTTCCACTGACTAATTATCCATTGTATAAAAATTATTTCCTTTTCTTAGCCACATTTGTTCCTGTTTAGTTTTATTGGGTGTCCCTTGCTCTTTTATTATGAGAAATAGCACCTGTTTGATTTTCAATATACTGTTCATTATTTTACATCCCTCTATTGTGTCACTTCTTATTTATCTTCTCTCTATGCTACATATTCCTAATTTTTTAATTTCTCTTCATTCATGCCTCTAATCATTTTCTCTGCCTTTCTGTGGATTTTTCTGTTTCGCTGAATCTGTTAGTGAGGCAAGGTGACCAAAACTGAACACAATATTCAAATGACAATGTACTGACTATAAAATGATCGACTGTTCTATGAAAAACATTTTACATACACTCCATACAACAAATATGTTCATAAAAATTATTCATCAACAATACTGACGAACAAACAATTTTGTTAAAATTGTTATCTGATTATAAGCAATTGGCAAAGAGAAAAAATGTTCTAAATTCATATAACAAATTGACTGCATTGAATAGTTTGAATTTTTGGTCCATGTCACTGCATTGAGCAGATGATTTTCACTAAGTAATACTTAGGGTATATCAATGCAGCATCTGGGAGATGTGATTCCCAGGGCAGGTAGACAGACTTAATCTAGCTCAGCTCGAGCTAGGGCACTAAAAATAGCAGTGTGGATGTTGAGTCACTGGCTGTGACTTGAGCTAGCCACCTGAGCTTGGACACAGTGAGTCGCAGGGTCTTGGACTCAGGCAGCTATTCCAAGCTGCCACAATGCCCATGTGCTCTTTTTAGCATGCTAGTTCAAGCTGAGCTGGGATGAATGTATATACCGATGCTGGGAATCACAATTCCCAGCTGCAGTATAGACATACCTGGAGGTCTTTTCCTGAAAAGTTATAGTTAATTTGCAAACTATCAACATATTAAAGGCAACACTCCAAGAATTCTTAAAAATCAATATTCTTAAACACAATATTACAGTTGGAGAAAAATGTATTAAACTTGACTTTTATCCCAAAGCTTTTTATTTGTTCTTTTTCTCCGTGTGGAAAATGATGCAAACTTGTGCTTTCTTTGAAGCTTGTAAATTACTTAATTTCCTGAACTGAAAGTGTTTCACTTCTAAATGTAAATATTTCTTCTGAGTCCTTGATGAATGATTTGCATTGGTTAAAGCATATAATTGTTGATTGTATCTCGTAACAGATTAATAGATTCTTTGCTTAATATTGAAGAAGTTGCTTGTGTAGAGAAATATGTGTTACATGAGGAATCAATTGATTACATAGTGAGTTTATCCAACTTACCAAACTTAGACAAAATAAAAGTCCTGGATGCATATTAAAAGAAGCTAATTATTTTCAATATGTGACCCTGATTATTTCTACGAACTGGAGGCTTTCTGCCACTTTGGTGATAAAGCAGACAGAAATCTGGCATAGGCAGCTACCTGGGATTCCTCTTCCGTGAGTGAAATGCTTGGGAGACATAGAACTAGCCTAGTGTACCTGCTGTTATGCTGACAGAATAGCTCAGGCCAGAGCCATAGGCCAATTCACTTGTATAGTTAATGCCAATTTACCTGTGTGTTACAGATCAAAGGAAATGTTAATTGTATTGTTTTTGCCTATATCCTGTTGATTGCTGTTACATTACATTCACATTATGCATGCCCGGTAATTAAATAACCCTAGATCAAAGTCTGTGTTAAAGTAAAAGAGTATTCAGGTGTTAAAACTTCATGAAAACTGATGGAATGTTACTTGCATGGTTTTCACTTATCTGTTCTTATGATAATGTAATGGCAGGCATTTACATTATGCATATCCCTGTAACTGGAAATACTAATTCAAAGCAATTGGCCATTGTGTGAGTAAAAACAGTTATCAGATTGTTGTATGGAGAAGAAGCCATAAGTACTGATTCAATGGAAGATCCTTGATCTCTGGATAGTTTGGATTCTAACAGGGCAGAATAACTGAACAAGACAGCAGTGATCCCCAGAGTTATTCTAGGTAGCCCTGAAAAGACTTTGGGGAAACTGGCAGATTGCTCCATCTCTGCTATCATTGTGGATTTATAAACTTTGACTCACCTGTTATTATATTTTACCTGCTTTAATCGCTCAATAGCTCTCATTCTTTTTTCTTAACTAATAAAATTATAGTCTCTTTACCATGGAATTTGCTGCCAGTGTTACGTTTAGTATAAGATATGGAGTATCAATTGATCTGGGGCAAATTACTGGTCTCCTGGGACTGGGAGTAACCTGATGTGGTGTGATTTTTGGTTTTAGTAATCTTGTGTCACAAAGTCCAGTTTGTCTGGGTGACAAGATAGTCTGGAGAGTGTAAGGGGACTGTCTGTGACTCCATGGTAAGACTGGTTTAGTGATCCATGACTTCATATTTGTTACTGGCTTGATGAAATCTAATAATAGAACAACCCCCCAGTTTGGAGTGTCTGCCCTTGTTTTCTGACAGTCTACCCTGAGATAGGCACTCACAGTTGTGAGCCACTCCAGACAATATGACAAATATCTTAAAGTGAAAGACTGATTGTTTCAGATGACTAATAATAAAGATCCCTGCCACCTGACAATATTGATTTAATACAATTCAGCTCCAGTAGTTTATAAACGCTTCTCTAAAGTGAAATGAGCAATTGCACATAATCTATTCTATATCATGTACCTCATGGATGAAACCATCTCTTGATGAGAAGGATAGGTGAATATAGTGTTCAACAACTTACTATAATTGGATGAAGAAAAAGCAGAGTGAAAAAATACTGAATGACAGAATATAAAGTTTGATAGAGCAGTATAATGTAAGAACATGGTTTTTAGCAGAAGTTACAATTCACTGAGTTCATGATCATCATGCACAATGTAAGGAATGTATTAAAACCCAGACAACTACATGTATCTTCTCTCACTTTGACCTACTGCTACGGACATGGTCAGAATACAACCTCACCTTTTCCTTTTCCCAGCTCAGATGATCATCTTAATACACAGGTATTAGTAGATATGGTACATGTAGAATGTATGATAAATACTGCAGATACAACTTAGATTTGGACATGTACAATACAACGTGCACCATTAAAAGAAATTGCACAAGGAAACATATCAATATCAGGTGAGTCTCTGGTTTACAACTAGCAAATTAATTGGAAAAGAGCATTGATTGATAGATGTCCAAAATAACTAAAATCTTCAGTTCAGCTATTTTATAATTTTTTATAATTATATAGATATACAGCAAACATGTCCTAAAAGGGAAAAAAATGAACACAATCATAAAAACTCAATCTTCAAATATTTAAAATGCTGAGAATTAAAGACGGGATTTTAAAAGATCAGAACCAATCACTAAACATAATGAGTTTGATTTTCCCCTGCACCAGAGCTCCACTTGGCAAGGAAGAAGCCTCAGTCCCAGCCCTGATGCAATTTAGAAAGTTCCCATGCTGCTCTGAATTGTGCTGCTGGGTTTTCACTGGATTCTCCATCACTGGAGGACAGTTGTAATGAAGTTTCACTCTGCATTACCCCTTCCCTGCCGCCTCCTTCCCCCACTGGTGCATGATCTGGTGTGGCACAGTTGTGCCAGCAGAAAGTGTCGCTGCTGGGCATTTACAGCCAGATTATGGCCCATTTGCACTACCTGCAAAGTGCAAAGAGACTGTAATTGTGTAGAGAATCTGGCCCAGTATGTTAAATCTAGGGATTGAAATAAATTCTGTTCGATATACCGGAACCAAGTAATATCCTAGCCTGCTCACCAATTATTGTGTATCTTGCTCTTTTACATAACATGTGTGGGAATCACACAAGAAAAATAAGTGATAAATAACAGTGTTTATTAAACATATTCAACATACAAGGCCTAGCTACATATATACACTGCTGCTTTGAAAGGGTTCTGGTGGCTACAGAAACACAGAAGACAGTGAGGGCCACTAGAGGGCTCACGCACTATTTAAAGGGATTCTGCCCAATTCCTATATACTACAGGTTGGAAGGCAGATTTGTTGGAAGTTTCTGGATTATAAATTTAAATGATCAAATATGGAAGTGAGCAGTTAGTGCCAGTGAAAAGAATAGAGGAGAAAAATGAATATAATATCCATGTATGAAACTAAAATCAGGAGGAAATCATTTTTAGTAAGAAAATAAAGTGTATAGGTGGATCAGAAGGAATAGTTGTTCAAAAGATAAATGAATCACGTTAGCGGCATTGAAAACTGGGCCATCTGGAGTTAAGTGCTGTGTTGCCTTCCCAGCCACTAGCTTCAGGCTTATAAACATCATAACCATGAAAGCATGCTTCTGTAGGGAAAGAAACACCCGCAGGTAACCATGTTTCTGTTCAACCAAAATGATTCAGTCATCAAAAACAAATAGGCCGTGGATCTCATGAACTAAAGAAATTAGGACAAGATAAGGTAACACCAGACAGAAAACAACTTCAGCCGTGAGCAGAGGAAACGCTACGTATGCATTCAGGGGAGATGTTCAAAGGCACAAAGGGCAGCGTAACACCCAACTCCCACTGAAACCAGTGGGATCTAGACACCTAATTCCCATTGAAATCCAATGGGATCTGGGCACCTAACTCCCTTTATGCATCTACAAATCCCCCCCACTCTTAAGGTGTTTAGGGGTTATGTTAAGACATGGGGGATGATTGTGGTCCTTATTAATCAGTAGCCAGCTTGAGCCAAATTCAACCCTGCTGCAACTCCCCTGACGTAGTGGCATCACACCATGAATAATGTTGACCTCTTCTGCCTAATTATTCTCTACAGAAGATATTGGGGTGGAGCCTCAGCTTTACTAACTTCATATTCGGCCCAAATGGGGGGTGGGAAGGGAGCTCTGAGCCACTTTTCCACCTCCCTAAACCCAGTGGTCAGCTGGGGAACAAAACTAACCCCTTGTGTAATTTATAAGATCCTAAGGGATGTTCTAACTTATGCTAAATTGTAATGGTCCCCTAACTATGGCCATTATGCAGCTGAGGGTCAGTTTCTCCCTAGCCCAATCCCATCAAATTCCCAATACACCCTCTGCAGTAGGGGCAGAGCTGGCTATATGCCACCTAGGGGATTCCTATATGTTAATGGAACAACTAGCTAGCTATTTTGATCTGCTTGATTGCAATACCAATTTGAGCCTCAACTGTAACCTTCTTTCTTGGATGTTTATACTATTATTCACTTGCGTACAGTTTAGAGACTGTGGATAGTTAACAAGGGGAAACAGCAATTAAAACAATAAACTATTTCCTTTAATTATAACTAGCAATGCATTGTAGCCAATTACAAAATTGGAATCGATTATATTTTGTTGAAAATCTTTCTTGCTATCTGCCAACATTGCGTTCCAACATTGTATTTTTGAATTCAGGAACCCATGTTGAACGTATAGGATGCCAACACTTGTAATGAGCAGTCTTTTGTCCTCCAATAGTGTAGCCAATATTTCAGCACTAAGCAGGCAAAAAGAAACATGAGACTTAGATATCTGAATGGGGAGAAAGGAAACCGATAATTAAGCCGTACAATGTTCCCATGTTTTCCAGGGTGGTATCCAATAGCTTTCATTACTTTAACCTGAGTTTGATCCTTTAGCAGATGGGTAAAGCTAAAGTAGATTTCAGGGCTTAAATAGTTAGAATAACTACCAATACTCTTACTTCCTTGGCTCTTCCAGCAAGTTGAATCAATATTCTCAATAAACTAGAACTAAAGTGAAAAAATAAATACTGTGGACAGAGTTTGGATACTTATAAAGCAAGTGCACTCATTTAATGACACCCAAACTCTTATTGTTTTTTGGTTGCATATTATTGTACACTGTTCAAAAGATAGGTCCTGATCCACAAAAGGGACTTATGCTTAGTGTTACACTACCTGAGTTTATTCACCTGCTCCCCAGTGGAATTCAGAGCCCTGACTTAGGCACCCAGGCTTCTATATTATAAGCATGGTAAGAGTTATGCCAGAGAGAGAGAGTGAGAATGATTCTATAGCCTAGTGGTTAGCACACAGACCTGCAGCCCTGGGTTCCAGTCTCTTCTCCAATGACTATTTCAGTATTTCATAAAAAGTGGAACAGCTTCAAAAGGAGAGATTACAGGTATCCACCCTAGAATACTATGCACTACAGTGGTTAGGGCACTCCTCAGGGATCTAGGAGACCTACGTTCAAGTCTCTGCTCCAATTCAGGCAGAGTGAGGATATGAATCGATGTCTCCCACATCCTGGGCATATGCCCTAACCACTGGGCTATTGGATATAAGAGGTGGGGAAAGTTACCATCCCTTCCTTGGCAATTTTTTTTTATAGATTAGGCATACTCTGAGAATGCTTACTGAATGGAGCCCTACAGATAGGCGAGGGATATCTAGGTTGTGAATACTGCTAGGACTTAGGTGCCAAACTGCTCAGGCCTTACGTGGCTTTGCACATGCCCACCAGCAGAAACTTAGTCACCTATAGGGTTAGGCAGCAACTGAGCAAAGGTTTGAGGTTCTACATTTGGACTTAGACACCTAAAATGGTACTTTAGTATCTAAATCCCTTTGTGGAGCTAGCCCCTAGTGTAAATAAAAACATCACTGGATGTAGTCAGACATTGTGAGCAATTCCACTGAAGTCAATAGAGCAACATTTTACATTGTTGTAAAACTAGCATATGTGAGAAGACAATGCAGTCCTAATTTGGACAGGATTTAAAACGTGCTTTTAAAATGTCCTGATCATGCCAGATAAATATTAATAATGTTGCAGCTATTCAAGCCATCTGCAGTAGGAAAACGGCCACATTTTTTATTTAACAGAAACCCAGTTAATTGATAGAGCTTACCTGCCCTAGGGACATAGTAGCTACTGTCATATTATCTGTGTTTTGAGATTTGCCTGCTTTCAGGAGAGACAGTTATTGACATACCTGGGTACCCACAGCCCAGAAGTTCAAAGGAAGCATTCAGTACCTAAGAAAATTATTCAAAAACTTATTTCCTGAAGGTCTTAGTTAGTATTGTCTCATCTGTATTTAGCACTACTGCAATAGCATGACGAAGAATAAGAAATTTAAGGAAATTGCTGGGAAAGAAAAAAGTCTTTGGAATAGTGCTGGAGGCTCTCTTTCTTTTTAAAAGAAAATTTATTGCTTGTGTAATATGCCAGGCTGACAGTGTTAAAGACTAAAATCCTCTCTTTACTCACAAAATAGATACAATGGGCTGTGTAAATCCTGTTTACTCCAATTTTATGCTGCTGTAACTCCCTGGAAATTAGTGGACTTATTCTAATATCAAACTGAAGTAATTCAGAAGTGAATCGGGTGCAGTGTGAGCAGAGGCAGGCTGAGTTTACCTATCGCACCCTACCAATGGACCTTAACCTTGGAAGAATAACTTTTAAGGATAGGTGGTCATTCAGCCTCCATGTCTATTCAAGACTTGTGATCCCTGCTCAGTGTCAGTTATGATAATGGAGTATGGACAAGACAGAAGCCACTAATTCATTTCACATAAACCACCAGATTGTAATGAGCCTGAGCAACTATCACCTTGGGTCAGATTTGAACTGGCAACTAGGGTTGGCCTGAAAACAAGTATTCCATTTTAGTGAAAAATCTCAAGGTTTTGGAGTTTGTTTTTGTTTTGCATTGCAACAAAAATGAGACCTTTCCTCATTTTTCTGAAAAAAATATCCCACCCCCAAATCGTTAGGCACTCAGCTAGCCTGTGGGAAAGCCAGAGTCAAGCCTGTGCTCTGCCTAATCTAGAGTAGAGAACATGGGTCTCCCACATTCCTGCTGACCACCACTAGGCTATTGTGGGGTAAATCCATCACTCTGTCTTCTTTCCCTTCCCAGAAATTCCATCCTGAACCTGGGAAACCTTTTGGACAAATTGGCATTTTCCAACAAAAAAAGTTTAATTGAAAAATTTCCAGCCAGCTATTCTAGATACCTAAACATGAAGGGCTCTGTATTTCCCTTGCCATCCAGGCTTCCTCCCCATTCTGTTAGATCATAACTTTATAATGTTTTTTCCAAGTGGCTCTGCAATTAGCCATCTCTCTTTGGTGTTCTGTATTGCCCATCATCATAGCATAGAAGTGTTGCACCGCCAGCATACCTGACACAAAGATGTTTCAGTCGGTACTTGCTAAGTAACCAGCTGAAAGGGAAAGCTAGAAAGAAACAATCACATAAAATATAATCTTACAGGCAGAATCTAAAGAAATTCTTTTTCCTTCAGAGAAAAATGAAGAGCCTTGCCATAGACAGAAACATAGAGGCACAAGCCTTATGGCTATCCGTCCCGCAAAGGCAGAGACAGCTGTGACAGGCAACTTAATGCCATCAGCCTTGGAAATGAAAAACAAACAATAAATGTTACAAAAGAAATGGAAAAGTCCACTTGCTGTCACATCTCCATGTGTAACAACAAATTCAATCAATGGGCAGCTGGCAGACACTTCAAGTTTTCTTGAGGGCTTTACCTATACTGCCTCCACAAAATATAATGTATTTAGAAATACATTTTTTTTCATAGTCATATAAAGCTCTGTGTGAGCCATTGAAACAAAAAATCAAAACACCAGGTGTCATAATATGCAGGCTTTCCTTTCTTTTTAAAGATCTTTCTTTGTTGTATAGCTCTATCTGTCAGTGATCGTTTATTACCTAGTAAGAATTATTATATCCAGAGTTCAATATTAAATACATTTATTTAACTATGAACCATTATCAGAAGTTTTACTGCTTCATGTATCATTGCTCAACTTTGGCTTTGCTTTCTCATTTGCTCAGTCAATAGCATTATGAGTGCAGCTGTTGGCATAAAGGTGAAGATGAGTTGTGTTTTCCTCCCCGTTCAGCTGCCTAGATTTGATATAATGGGTGTATTTGTGGAACATAAACCACATGGAGATCTTTGCCTTAGAAAGTCTAGGTGCTCAGTAATAGAGGCCTGGTAGATTGTTATACGATGTCTCAACGCTAGTGGTCCAGGCTCCTGGAACCTTGGGCAAATCTCTTAATTTCTTTCCCTTAGTTTCACTATCTGTAAAATGAGAACAATAACATATACTTACTTACCTCATGGGAATGTGAGAGGGTTTTGTTGATGTTTATAAAGGGCCAGATTCTGATCCACATACTGGTGTTGAGTAGTACCTTACTTTCGGGGTAGTTTCAAGGGCTTCAAATAATATAATTATGGACAATTGAGGTCTTGTTTAACATGGCTGTGATGTGGGGGTGGGCAGGAGTAAGGTGCCCCCTCCCTTCTCAGGCACAGAATATGCCACTGAGATGCTGAGGTTACCTGAAGCATCTGAACTAACAAATTTAAATATCTAGGGCAATAGCCAGGCATTCTCACTGGAGGGCCCGAATTTGAAGTTTGCTTCCCTTGCTGGTTTCACTCATTCTCTTCTCACTTACACTGGTGTAAATCAGGAGTAACACCACTGAAATTGACAGTGTAACAGATGTAAAACCAGAGTGAGGAGAGAATCAGGCTCAAAGGTTGTGTGTAACCACAGTATATGGGTCATTTCTTCCTATATCCTTGGGGAATTGGGCATTCAGCTTTACTAGTATAAATTGTACTCTGGCCTATTGATACAATGGGCACTAAGAAAGTCAGTAGATAGGTAGATGGGTTTTGGGGAACATCGTTTTTTTCATTTGCTTCTTGAAAATTAGACAAGAAATTATGGTGTTTAATACATTTTATATGTACCTTGAGCTATGTGATGTGGCATATTCTAGGAAATCTATAAATAAGTTTACGTAATTAATGTTAGGGGTTGTGGGAGGCTTTTTCTGTTTAACCCCACAGATGCAATATTTCTTATCTACCATACTCCATGGAAGTAAAATGCTTCTGTTCAGGCACAGAAAGATCACACAACATATGGTACTGTAGGAAGTGTCGTCCCAACCAATGGTTTCCTTCTTGTGCTATTTCTTCCAGTACCTGCTCAGTGAATAGCATGGAGCTAGCTCAGCCATCAACAGTTGCTGAAAAAGGTGGCAGGCAGTTATCATCTTAGCTGAAGATGCCTAGGAATAGTCTAATAACTGGAGGCATTTGAATTGGGGCTGCCTGTCTTCAATCAAAATCATACTGTTGGGTGCATTGAGATGTAAGCAGAACACTCTCTTTCTAGAATGAGAACTGCCTCCAATTGCTGCACACTCAGCCTTGTAAGTGTCAACTCAGATTTCCCTCACCATTTGCCCAGTACAAGCAAAACTGTTCTTTTTCAAAAGACCTTTCAGTTCCTAAACCATCTGTTGTTCCATATATCATTATTTCACTGTTGCATGTTAATTCATGGAGCGGTTCTGAATTGATCCAATTATAGCTGGCTTTAGGCTTTGTATTTTCAACGATAGTATATGACAGCCAAAATCAGAAGCTTTCTGATCAGAGAAGACTTTATAAGGACTATTAATTTACCATGCCTTTACCATCATATGCACACAATGAAAAAAACACCTGCTTTAACAGTCACCCCAGACCTACTGTTTGTAAGCAGCAGTAACACCCTTGCCCTGCTCCCATGGGAAATAACAATATCTCGAGCCCTCCTTCTTTTTCAGAATTGCTTTTATAAGATCTGGGGTTTGGTTCTCTATCTGTCTAGGTGCTGTTGTGTTAATTTAGATTAATATATGGGCTAAAGCTGTAACCCAGTCACTGTCCAACATTAAACATTTTTAAACAAGATTCGGGGGTTGGTATACAGAGACCTCAGCCTGCTTAGTACCATGGCAAACACACCATTAAAAATCCTGTTTAACCCTTTATTAAAGATACAGAAAAGAAGGGAAAACAACCTATTAAGTAAGATTTCATTTTAACAACATCCCTTGCTCCCTTTCCCTTTAGCTGGAGAAAGTTTTTAGAAGGAAAAAACCCCTTGTCTGACAATCTGTTAGATGGTATTAAAAGTGGTAATAACTTGTCCTTTTGGGGGAAAAGAGAAGAAGTTAGTTGAGATGGGCTGTAGCTGTTAAAGTTTGATCCTGTTTCCTAGAAGATGAGACAAGACCAACACACACAAGAGGGAAGAGAAAAGAACAGCAAAGATAGAATTAAGTTTGTGTCTCTGTTGCTGATTCTCACTTGCAACCTCGCTGGTGGAAAAAAATACAGGCTCAGCAAACAGTCTGATCAGCCACTCCACAACCTGGCAAATGTGTACCTGCATCCAGCTGTTTTACCTGCCTCTCTCTGATCACACACTTACAACAATCTAGCAAAATATTCAACCTTGGCCAGCTTAAACTAAACTCTTATAAGATAGGAGGAAAAAAGAGAGATAGGAAAAAGAAGAAATAAGGTTGGGAATGAAAAGGACACTCTGCAGAGGGGAGGGAGGGAGACAAAGACTTGGGATTCAGCTGGAGTGGATAGAGGTGATGATGTCACCTGGATCCTTCTTTCTGTCCTGGTCTGGTCAGGACTTCTCTCAGGATGAAGAAGATCTGAGGTTCCAGGAGACAGTGAAGGTAGCAGCCATGATGATGAAGCTCTCTCCAGCAGCCAATTTTTCTCCTAAAGTCTCTTTCTTTAAGAACCCCTAAAGGGAGGGAGTGGAAAAGCCTATTCCCTCATTATTTTGTCTACCAGTAGGCCTAATTCCCAACACACTAATTTTGGTTAATTGATTTTCGGTTTCAAACTCTCTTGTTTACCAAGTATGATCTTAACATAGTCCTTGAATAATATCATTAGGCCTTTTTGTTGGGACTAATTCAGTCTGTCTCACTTTTGTGCTTTTTCCCATCATTTGTTGATGTAGGCTATTGTGATACTTTATGAACTTCCACTCCTTTTTTACAGTTGAGCTCACAATTAAGGTAAATTTGTAGTCCCAACATCACAGCTGTACTCACGTAGCACTGTATCTAGCACCAGACAAACAATAATGAATGTCTCCTCATAGCTCCCTGTGAGGTAGGGAAATACCATTATTCCCCATTTACAGATGGGGAACTGAAGCACAGTGAAATGAAGTGACTTGTCCAGGGAACTCTGTGGCAGAACCAGGAACTGAACCCAGTCTCCTGAGTCTCAGTCCAGTGCGTTAACCATGAGACAATATTTCATGGAAACTCCTTGCTCCCCATCCATCTTGATCCCTTTGTGAACAATAAAAAGAAGAACAGGAGTACTTGTGGCACCTTAGAGACTAACAAATTTATTAGAGCATAAGCTTTCGTGGACTACAGCCCACTTCTTCGGATGCATATAGAATGGAACATATATTGAGGAGATATATATACACACATACAGAGAGCATAAACAGGTGGGAGTTGTCTTACCAACTCTGAGAGGCCAATTAATTAAAAGAAAAAAAACTTTTGAAGTGATAATCAAGCTAGCCCAGTACAGACAGTTTGATAATAAGTGTGAGAATACTTACAAGGGGAGATAGAGTCAATGTTTGTAATGGCTCAGCCATTCCCAGTCCTTATTCAAACCGGAGTTGATTGTGTCTAGTTTGCATATCAATTCTAGCTCAGCAGTCTCTCTTTGGAGTCTGTTTTTGAAGTTTTTCTGTTGTAATATAGCCACCCGCAGGTCTGTCACTGAATGACCAGACAGGTTAAAGTGTTCTCCCACTGGTTTTTGAGTATTTTGATTCCTGATGTCAGATTTGTGTCCATTAATTCTTTTGCGTAGAGACTGTCCGGTTTGGCCAATGTACATGGCAGAGGGGCATTGCTGGCACATGATGGCATATATCACATTGGTAGATGTGCAGGTGAACGAGCCCCTGATGGTATGGCTGATGTGATTAGGTCCTATGATGATGTCACTTGAATAGATATGTGGACAGAGTTGGCATCGGGGTTTGTTACAAGGATAGGTTCCTGGGTTAGTGGTTTTGTTCAGTGATGTGTGGTTGCTGGTGAGTATTTGCTTTAGGTTGGGGGGTTGTCTGTAAGCGAGGACAGGTCTGTCTCCCAAGATCTGTGAGAGTAAAGGATCATCTTTCAGGATAGGTTGTAGATCTCTGATGATGCGCTGGAGAGGTTTTAGTTGGGGGCTGAAGGTGACAGCTAGTGGTGTTCTGTTATTTTCTTTGTTGGGCCTGTCTTGTAGGAGGTGACTTCTGGGTACTCGTCTGGCTCTGTCAATCTGTTTTTTCACTTCAGCAGGTGGGTACTGTAGTTTTAAGAATGCTTGATAGAGATCTTGTAGGTGCTTGTCTCTATCCGAGGGATTGGAGCAAATGCGGTTATATCTTAGAGCTTGGCTGTAGACAATGGATCGTGTGGCGTGTCCTGGATGGAAGCTGGAGGCATGTAGGTAAGTGTAGCGGTCAGTAGGTTTCCGATATAGGGTGGTATTGATGTAACCATCGCTTATTAGCACAGTAGTGTCCAGGAAATGGACTGCTTGTGTGGATTGATCTAGGCTGAGGTTGATGGTGGGATGGAAATTATTGAAATCATGGTGAAATTCCTCAAGGGCTTCTTTTCCATGGGTCCAGATGATGAAGATGTCATCAATGTAGCGCAAGTAGAGTAGGGGCGTTAGGGGACGAGAGCTAAGGAAGCGTTGTTCTAAGTCAGCCATAAAAATGTTGGCATATTGTGTGGCCATGCGGGTACCCATAGCAGTGCCGCTGACTTGAAAGTATATATTGTCCCCAAATGTGAAATAGTTGTGGGTGAGGACAAAATCACAAAGTTCAGCCACCAGGTTAGCTGTGACATTATCAGGGATACTGTTCCTGATAGCTTGTAGTCCATCTTTGTGTGGAATATTGGTTTAGAGGGCTTCTACGTCCATAGTGGCCAGGATGGTGTTTTCTGGAAGATCACCGATGGATTGTAGTTTCCTCAGGAAGTCAGTGGTGTCTCGAAGATAGCTGGGAGTGCTGGTAGCGTAGGGTCTTAGGACAGAGTCTACATAACCAGACAAGCCTGATGTTAGGGTGCCAATGCCTGAGATGATGGGGCGTCCAGGATATCCAGGTTTATGGATCTTGGGTAGCAAATAGAATACCCCTGGTCGGGGTTCTAGGCATGTGTCATTACGGATTTGTTCCTGTGCTTTGTCAGGGAGTTTTTTTAGCAGATGGTGTAGTTTCTTTAGGTATTGTGAACAATACTAGCTTTACAGACAAACCCTCGCAGCTATATGCTCTTGGATGTTTCTGAGTGTATTCTCATTATTACTTCCTCACGACGGTCATACCAGTACATTTCCTTCATCAATCTCTGCTAACTAGTCATTACCCCTCCAAGTAATTTCTTATTATAGGATTCAATGGTTGTTCCCAGTGCAGAGGTTAGACATTAAGTTACTTAAAGAATGGGGTGGACTTAGAGCTCTGCCAGTTAACACCAGAGGAGGATCAGGCCCTACATATTTAGTTTCTCCTGGTATCTTCCATATCAAATTTTCTTAGCAGCTAGTCCAAATGGAATCTGAAAATTAGAGAGGCCACTCTGCCTTTTAGACATTAGATTAGAGAAACCGCATGTAAGGTTTTATAAAGTTCTATTTTGTATTGTATTATACGTTGTAATATTTGACAACCAATTCATGATATAAAGAGAGACCATCTAACATTTAAGCATGAAGAAGCAGAATTAAGATTCAGCATTCAACTTTAACTACCCCTGTCATATATATTGCCTTAATGGCAATTTTTCTGTTTGAATGCTCTGAATAGTTTTTCTAAGGAGGGTTTGTGTAGGGCATGGAATTACATAACCACACATCTGACCACAATCAGACATTTAAAAGTTAGTTAGCTTACTTGATCACTTCTTTAAAGCAAATGCTACTGTATTATATTTTTTTTAATTTCATCTGGTATCACTTGTCAAAGTTTGTGAGACAGGCTGTAGAGACATGTTGCCTTCTCTATTTTAAGCTACCTCAACTTATTTTTCCACCTGTTTCAATGTCACTCTCATTTGTAATAGTTTGTACTTTTCTGTTGCAGGAAAACATCTCTCTGCCTGGAACATGTCTTAGCCACATCCATAGTGATCACAGAAGCAAAAAAAGTTACACAGATTCTGGTCAGAGCTGAAAATTCTAGAAGTGGCCTTGAAAAGAAAAAAAAAATCATGTGAGCCCTGAAACGTTTTTCTTTAAATAATATAAGAGTGCCACTCCATTAAATCCTTTTGATTGGAGAATAGCATTCATTTTTAACTCACATTGCTTTAGGATATGGCTGTCATCTGTGGTGAAAGGGTGCAGTTTGCAGTCCAACCTGCAGGTGCTGCCTATTTGGAATAAGGAACAGAGAAAAAGGTTGTGCACATTAAATCAGGGAGCACAGTTTTCCTGTCAGCACGCATGAGATGGGCATGGGTTCAAGATGCAAAATTCAGATCCAGATTTCACACAACCCAGTGCTCAGGGAGCTTGAATGTGGAGTCTTTGGGCTTGTCTATACCATGCGGCAATGCACACTATGGAGGTGTGATTTCTAAACCACACTTACATGTTGCACATTAATTGGTTCTTGTAGACTCTGCTGGTGCTTTAAAGTAGTAAGAGCATTATATTAAAGTGCTCTAGGGAACCTTTAGTGGGCACCAGCATGGTCTACATGAACCAAATAATGTACAACACATTAGTTTTCCGAGTAGCAGCCATGTTAGTCTGTATCCGCAAAAAGAACAGGAGTACTTGTGGCACCTTAGAGACTAACAAATTTATTTGAGCATAAGCTTTCGTGGGCTACAGCCCACTTCATCGGATGCATAGAATGGAACATATAGTAAGTTACTATGTTTTAGAAATCACAGCATTGTACAGCACATCATCCCACCCAGTAGCCCTTAGTTTACGTAGCACCCATGTAGTGCAAGGTGCTCTATAGACAGCCAAGAAGACACTGTCCCTGTCCAAAAATGCTTACAAAAAGAATGGACAACATTATAGATGGAGCTCATAATGATGCTTATAGTAAAGGTTGCCTGACACTTTCCATTACATGCCCTGATTTTAGTTGCTTATCATTTTGCCAAGTTTTAACCATTTGAGCTGACATTCCCCACACTTGTTCGCCTTCTGGAGGATTTTATTAAAAAGTTGCAGTGGAAATAGTTCAGCCTTTTTCAAGAACGGTGCTAGTAAAAAACTGGCTAATACCAATATTCTATTCAGTCCTTTGAAGTTCTCTTTGGAGAGAAATTTGGCAAGTGGAGAGTGCTGAAGTCACAAATGTGCCTTTTGCCGTCTCCATGAATCTCCACCAACATTTGGCTGAGTTTTAAGCCTTTGAAAATTGTCATTTACACATGCTCAGTAGCGCTTGCTAGTAAAATCTCCAAACATTCCAGCTGAACTGACTATGCTCCACTGAACTCTCAACATGTCAACATCACAAAACATGCTCCAGCCTAACAGATTCCCTACATGCCAACCAACCAGAACATGCTACCAAGTTCCCAATGAGCATCCTAGCAGTAGGCACCAAGCTAGGACCCCAGACAAGGGGATGTAATAGCCATTTCCCCCTACACCAACCTTTTTTGCCTAAGGGAAGGTGCACTGGGTTGGGAGTCAGGAGGAAATCATGAGTTCAGTCTCAGCTATTCCACTGACTAGTGCTAATTCTATGACCTTCACAGCTCTTATTATTGAGCAAGGCTTCACACTAGCAAATGTATTAATCCCCCTTTTACAGAGTAGGTCACTGAGAAATTGCACAAGGTCACTTTTTGCAGAGCTGGGATAGAATCCTGGTCACTTATATGGCAAGATTCATCCACTTGCCTTTCAAAGTCAATGCACCATATCTGAGCATTATGCTGAGCAATATTGTGTTATTGGAAAAGGCCAATAACACAATATTGTTGTTGGAAAGATCCACTGTAGCAGGCTGTTGCCTATGAATCCATAATATAGTACTAAAAAGTATGACTTTTGATTAGTCACAAGATAACTATAAGTTGCTTACCTCATCTTATATGGCTTGAAGTTAAAGGGCCTGATCCTGAAGGCACTCACACCAGGGCAAATCCAGAGTAACTATTTACCTCAGGGGAGTTACTTTGGATTTCCATTGGTATAAATGAGACCAGATTCTGATCCAAAATCTGTGACCCCCTGTTCTCCAATCACATGATAAGTGTGACTGTCATTCACTTTAGTGGGAGTAACTTATGTCCTGCAAGGAGGGATGAGGTTGAGGGGGAAGAATTGAGGCTTGAGGAACTATACATAGCACAATACACTATTATGTGGGAGGTCTGAGTTATTGTGACCTTCACCTTCGGGCTGTCACAAGTCAATCGCAGACGTATATTTTGATAATGGCCAGCTCCTTAGCAGCTGTAAATCACCACATCTCTATTAGCACCAGCTGAGGTTCTGACCCACTCTAGACTTGTAAAATCTGAAGTGTGCCATAAAAATTGTGTTTCCTAATATACAATTGAATCACTTAGTACCCTGTGAAACTATTTTTTGACTTGGTTTCAATACTGTACTCTCATTTGATTGACTGATATAGCAGAAAAGCACATGGACAGCCTGAAGGGAACAGGCTAGGAATGGCACATGGATGATTACGCCATCTATTTCTCTGAGTTATTTTTCCCTGTATTTATTGATGTTCTCATTTGTAAATGAATGGTGATGCGCTCCATCATTTTAAATTAAATTTGGTGACATTTAGTACTCACGAACCTGAGAGAAAAATTGCAGTGTCTGGAGCCGCCGACTAAGAGAAATAGTGTTAACAATCCTAAATTATCCTGACAAAGAACAGAAATACACTCTCTGGAATCTGTTCTTGTGAAAATTACTATGGCGGGGGGGGGGGGGGGAATATGACACACTATTGGAAGCATTTTTATTACAACCTTAAGAATGCAATCTTCCTGGTCCTCCCTTAATACTGAAAGTGAGACATCCAGCATTTATCACTGAACTGAACCACAGTGTGCATTAATTTCTCCTCAGTGCTTCCACTGTCCTGTGCATAATTCATGTCATTCTACCAGGAAGTGCTAAAGTTGAACAGTATTAGTTTTTTTTCAAAACCAGCAGTATTTGTTATGATTAAAACAAGGGACGGGTACTGTCATGTAATAATTTCCATCCTAATTTCCTTTTCTATTTGTATATTGTATTTCTGATTTGTATATTGTTCTAAGCAAAATCTTGTTTAAAGGGATTGTGTCAGATCTATTTAGGAACAAAGTTTAAGTTTTCTTTTTAAAAACAAGGTATTACAAAAGCTAAGATAAATAGAAATGTCTTTATTTTATTTTTATTTTTTAGTTCCAGCAGAGACTATTTTGTTTGTACTTAAACATTTCCTTAAGTGTTTGCAACATAAACCCTGCAACCTGTTAAAGACCAGAACTAGTAAGTAAAAGTAGCTAAAGGAAAAGTGAAGCAGATTTCTTTTTCTCATTTTCCAACACACCGAAATGCAAAGAAAGAAAGATCCACCATTAATGATTAAATGTAAATTAGTTTTAATCCCCTAGGGGTGAGATCCTCTTTCCCCCACCCCAACTCTCCGGCAGTGCCTTTCTGCTGGACAAAAGGGCAGGAGTGGTGTAAAGGGACTCTGGAAGACACGGGTTTGGCTAGAGGAGGATTCCTCTGAAGCAGACTGGAAGGCACCACTTTTTTTTCTTGAAAAATATATTAATAAAAGAAGGGAAATTCAAACTCCAGTGAATTCAGTTTAAGTAGTTCAGAGAATCTGACAGAGCCAAGGATAGCACAACTACATTTCTGGATTCATATTGCAGCTTTTGCTACTCTTCCATTCCCTACTTTCTACCAACAGTGTCAGTCTTTCTGGAGTTTTACCCTTTGCTCTGAATTTTATTGTATTTGTGCTTTAAATTTACAGCCTTATATCCAACTCTTCAATAACAATCTCCATGGCCAAGGTTGCTAAGAGTGACTAATGATATTTGAAACCTCGATTTTGGATGCTCAAATTAAGACATTGTAAAGGGGCCCAATTTTTAGACAGTGCTGAGAATCCGTACTCCTTTAAGGTGTCTTAATTGGGGCACCCAAAAATGTAGGCACCAAGTATCACTAGTTACTTTTAAAGCTCTTGGCCTACCTTTTGCATTTGACAAGGGCAAACGATGCACCATCAGTTTCAATAGATGTTTCTTACAATTGTTTAAATGATGTGGCCTATTTCTGCTGTAATAGGGATCAGTGGCAAAAATGCCAATGGGTTAAGTAGGAGTAGAATCAAGTGATTTGTCTATAGCAGAATTTATTTTGTGTATATTTTGGCACTGCTTTTATTTCAATTATCTGTTCATATACATTTAATTTAAGTCAAACAAGAAGTTTCTATTTTTAGGTCTTTTTTTTTTCAGTCCAATTATTCAAAGACCTGAGCAGCTCATAATGAAGAAATCCGTTCTCTCCTTAATTGAATTCAATATTCCTATTTTTAACATTCCTACTATAAGGCCAACAAAGCATGATTTGAGGCAATAGACAAATATTCAGCATATGTTTCATGTACTTTTTTCCCTAAAATAAAGCAGACCTACATTTGTGTAATTCCTCAGCTGCTCTTGGGTAGTTTCAGCTCCACCATCTGTGGGAAATCAAGCTGCTTTATCAACAAACATTGAGCTATATTTTCAGGGGGAAAAAACAATGAATGGGTCTATGAATAGACTCCATGAATTAGCCATTATACAAACATCTTTTTGCCCCAAATACATTCCTGCAAAAATGCAAGGTTCTGTTTTGCATGAGAAGTCAAATAATACCCTGATTGTATCGCAAATAACATTCTCTATAGAAAGAAATCAAGCAATATATTTATTTAGTGGGTGAATTTATTAATATAAATACTGTACGTATGCCAACTATGCTGTGCACAGTAACAACGTATGCTGTGCTAACAGCAATGGCAAATTCTTTAAGGACTAGGGAGAAAGAAAAACAAGTGTTTCCATTTGAGATCAGTGTACTAGTAGAGTTGCAGAGCAATAAAAGCAAAGAGATAGTCCTCTAGAAAAGGGGACCCATACCTCAATCCTGAAAGGATTTTCTTTCTACATTACATACTTGTAAGGTGTCTTCCAGCAAACACAGAGCAGTTGCCAGACTGAAAGTACATGTAAAACTCTCCCACTGGAAGAAGTTATTGATCTAAAAGTCACAGTGTTTGCTGCTATAAAAGTCGAGATGACCACTTTTCAACTGTACTTATAAGAGGAGATTGCTTAGCCAATTGTATTGCAATAATAGGCAAATGTTGACTTTATAATGGCTTCTACTGTAGTTTTCAAAGCACTGAAAAATATAAATGAAGCCTAAGTAACAACAACCATTAAGCATATATCTATTTCATGTTGAAATGTTTGAGATATATTTTAAATTGCCGTTTGGCTTTCTAAAACCGAGTTTGTTATCTCACTGTATTTCATTTACAGAGACAAGTGTTTTTTTTCAAATAGGGATGTGTGTGTGTATATATATCCATAGTTCAGGTTACATCCAAATTTCTATTATAATCCCAATTTTGGACCACTCTAAAATTCACACACACACACACACACTGGCAGCTTATTAGAATACATGAACCTTAAATTGTAAATTCTTTAGGGCAGGGAACATTTTTTTTGTTCTGTGTTTTTACATCACCCAGCACAATAGGGTCCAAGTTCATGACTAGGGCTCCTAGGCCCAATGGAAATACAAATAATAAATAAAAAAGAGCTGCAGAGACAGCACCTTTCAGATGTGGAAAATTTATACAAGTGAGTTTTAAATGAATGGGGAGTAGGGCTGGTTGAAAGTGAGAAAAATCATTTCACAATAAAATAGCAAATTTGAAAGCATTTTTCATTCCTTTTTTTCAAAATGATCCATTCTTCATTTTCCAGCAAAAATGAAAATGTTCAGAGAAATCTTTTTTAAAAATGCTAACCATGTAACCAAACTGTTGAATCAAAACCAGCAATCCACTAGAAATTAAACCAGAACAATTATCTAAAACATTTTGCAAAACCACCACCAAGCCATTTTTTTTTCATTTAAAGACTTTCTGTGGTTATTCCAATCCAAGTAAGGCCCCAATTCTGCAAAATCTTACACATGATTAACTTTACTCACATGATGAATCTCACTGAAGTTAATGGGATTTTTCATATGCTTAAAATTAAGCATGTGCATGTTTGCAGGATCAGGGCCTAAGTCATTGTAATTCATTAAAAGAACATTTGACTTATTGAATTTTGGGACAATTCAAGTTAAGGGGAATCAACTAAAATGGAAGCCCACCTTAGAAGAGTAGTTCATAATACTAGGGGCAGAGGCAGTGCTAGCCCATTGGGGCCCTAAACAGAAATATTTGGCCCCACACACGCAACAAATAATAATAAGTGAATAGGGAGCTCCCTTGAGCTGCTCGGAGCCCTAAGCAATTGCTTAGTCTGGTTATGCCTAGTGTCAGCTCTGACTAAGGATCACTATTTGAAAAACAGCCACTAATTTTTCATCCATATTCAATTGCAGGTGTAAAATTTCAAACGCAAATAGTAGAATTTAGAGTTGAAATCATGGCCACAGTGAAATCAATGGCAAACTCAAATTGACTTCAATGGGGCTAGGAATTTAACATAAGTGCCTACCTTATTGTACTCACAAATCAAGTAGATCTCTAAGGCTAGATCCTCAGCTGGAGTAAACTGACATAGAAGATGAAGGTAATGGAGCTATGGCAATTTACATCAGCTGAGTAGTTGGCCTGCAAGTCTTATGATTTATGTTTGTAATTGATGGTGGCTGTAAATTACTGTGGGTGGAAAATGAGAGGCTGAATTGAGGCCCCTTTAAAAAAAATTGGCCTTGAGAGTAGAACAACCAGCAGTTTGGCTATTCATACGGTTCTGTGATGATGGAATAGTGTATATATTAAAAAAAGAAAAACTCCCTAAAGCCAGAAATAAAAAGGTTAATAAAATCTACTGCTAAAGTCACCCCAAAGTGAAAAGCTGTCATATTAATACCAGCATGAACATGAAATACTAGGCAGAGCTAGTCTCCTCAGGCATCCATTGATGCCATCAGAAATAACAGCAAATAAAAATCCATTTCAGCCATGCAACTGTTTCATACACTGACCCTACCAAGACTTGCTGAGCTGTTTGCACAGCTTGCCACATGACTGTCAATCAGTGGAGGGAGAAGGCATACTAGAGGGCTTGATTCTTAAGACATCATTTAGAAAGTGAAAGCACTGACTTCAGTAGAAAAGGGGAATGAAGGATAATGGCGGTGAGAAGAGTATGGCCTGGTCTACACTACAAACTTAGGTCGACATAAGCCGCATTAAGTCAATCTAATAATGCAGGTGTCTACACTACTGAGTTGCCTTCCACCGACCCAAGTGCCTGTAAAGTCGACTTCTGTACTCCACCTCCACGAGAGGTTGCTTGATTCAACACCCACAGGTCAACATGGGGATAGTGTAGACACTGCATTGTGTAATTCGAATGAATTGGCCTCCTGGAGGTGTACCACAGTGGTCTGTTGTGACTGCTCTGGAAAGCACTTTCAACTCCACTGCACGTCAGCCAGGTATACAGGAAACAGCTGCTCCCCTGTAAAAGCCCCAGGAGCTTTTGAATATTCATTTCCTGTTTAATCAGTGTGGCGAGCTCACCAGCACAGCTGATCCTGGAGACTCAAGGCCCCACACACGCTCCAGCATGGAGGTGGTGGGGAGAAGAGTCTGTGCAGGCAGATCTCCAATCCAGCAGAAGAAATGCTGACATCTATGCCAAGTTTGCCAGGGCATGGGAGAGAAAGGCTACATGCATGAAAATAAAGGAGCTTCGGCAAGCGTACCAGAAAACAAGGGAGGCGAACAGTCATTTTGGATCTGCCCACAGACATGCCACTTTTATGAGGCACTGCATACAATTCTTGGCGGCGACCCCACCACTACCCCAAAACGCTCCGTGAATACCTCCCAGGAACCCTCGGTGACCTCCAGCAACAACGAGGAGGACATTGTTAACAAGGAAGAGGAGGAGGAGGAGAATGTGAGGCAGGGAAGCGGAGGATCCATTCTCCCAGACAGCCAAAAACTGTTTTTAACCCTGGAGCCCATCCCCTCACAGGACCAATTGGCGGCGGAGCATGATGCCGGGGAAGGCACACCTGGTGAGTACACATTTCCAATTAAACTGTTGGGGTTACATGCTATTATTTTTTATGTTTAATCTGAACAAAAAAGTAGGTGTAGTGAGTATTGGTGGCCACTGCAGCTATGCATAGGGTGCTCTCCATAAAAAACTGTTTATGTGCATGGGGATGGCCTGGAAATCCTCCATGGAGAGCTCTAGGAAGCTTTCACGGAGGTACTCTGGAATCCTTTGCAAAAGGTTTCTAGGAAGGGCTGCCTTATTTTGTCCATCACGGTAGGACACTTTCCCACGCCACTCCAGTATTGCCTCTGCTGGTATCATTGCGGCACACAGTATTGCAGCATAAGGACCAGGTCTGTACCCAGACTCCCTCTGCAGCCTTTGCTGAACCTGCCACCATCATCGCCCAGTTCTACATCCTCCTTCCATAAATGTCCTATGAGGCAGGGAGGTTGGGGGGGGGGCATTCGGTATCTCTTGCACCCAACACCAGGGGAGGGTATAAGGACCAGAAGGCGCCTATTCCCATACTTTTGATTGCTATGGCAGTGCATCTTTAAGAAAGCTTTCCTTTTTCCTCCCCCTCCCCCACAGTGTTATCAGCCCTTTTGCCCTTTTCTTTGCTCTCTCTGTGTATTTGTGTGCATAATAAAACTTAATGGATTGAGGAGAAAAGGCTCTTTACTCTTTACTCGTTCAACACCCAGTGATTGGTGGGGGTGGAGTTTACAGGGGAGAAAATGCAATGGAGGGGACAGTTTGGTAAGGAACAACACATAAGTGTCACATTACTGTGGGTCACTGATGAAACTGGTTTTCCATGCCTCACAGAGACACAGAGCCCCTCAATGTGCTCTTCTTATTGCCCTGCTCTCTGGCTGCTCAAAATTGGCTGCCAGGAGATCTGCCTCAGAAACTTTTCTCCCTTTGTTTCACAGATATGGAGCCCACAGCAGGCAGCAATAACAATGGGGATATTGCTTTCACTGAGGTCTAACCTAGTAAGCAAACAGTGCCAATGATCTTTTAAACATACAAAGACAGATTCCACCACCATTCTGCACATGCTCAGCCTCTGGTTGAACTGGTCCTTCCTGCTGTCCAGGCTGCCGGTGTACAGCTTCATGAGCCATGGAAGCAAGGGGTAGGCTGGGTCTCCCAGGGTCATGATTCACATTTCAACGCCACCAACCGTTATTTTGCAGTCTGGAAGGAAATTCCCTGCTTGCAGTTTTCTGAACAGACCCGTGTTCCTGAAGATGAGCATGTCATGCACCTTTCCTGACCATCCCACATAGATGTCAGCGAAACAGCCCCTGTGATCCACCAGTGCTTGCAATACCATTGAGAAGTACCCCTTTCAGTTTATGTACTCTTTGGCAAGGTGGTCTGGTGCCAACATAGGGATGTGAGTTCCATGTGTCGCCCCTCTGCAGTTAGGGAACCCCATTGCGGCAAAATCATCTACTATATCCTGCATGTTGCCCAGAGTCCCTACCCTTCTGAGCAGAAGTCTGTTAATGGCCATGCAAACTTGGATCACAACAGATCACATGGTAGATTTACCCATTCCAAATTGATTCCCCACTGACTGGTAGTAGTCTGGCATTGCAAGCTTCCACACAGCTATCACCACTCGCTTCTCCACTGTCAGAGCAGCTCTCATTTTAGTATTGCTGCGCATCAGGGCTGGGGAAAGCTCTTCACACAGTTCCTGGAAAGCAGCCTTATGCATTTGAAAGTTCTGCAGCCACTGCTCGTCATCCCACAGCTACATAGCTGTGTTGTCCCACCAGTCAATGCTTTGGTCCAGAAGTGGCACTCCACCATGTCAAGGTGATGCACCATTGTCACTAGCAACTGTGAATTGCTTCTCTCTATGTCTTCCAGCAGACACAACGAGCATAGTGTGGACACGCGAGATCAACTTGCTTGAATCAGAGGCTCGATGTCGACCTTACATAAAGTCAACATAACTTTGTAGTGTAGACATGGCCTGAGAGGGTTACAGGCTGAGAATAAAAATTAGCCAAGAGAGCAAGAGTAAGAGAAAAATCACACAGGAGAGAGATTTCTGTATTCCTCAATTTCCCAATTATTCTCAGCACTCAGTAGTGGTAATTCTAATTTGACAGCCTTTCAGGCTCGAATTATTTCCTCCATGTCTGGTGGAGGCCACTGAGAGAAAGAGAAACTTCAGAAGCATAAAAGTAAAAAACAAGTCTGCCAAATGATCATCGTTGTATCTGAACTGACCCCTGGCTTTAGAAACAAAATATATGGCAAATATGTCAGGAACCACCAACCTGCCAAAGCAAAGAACAAGAAAAGTGCATACTACAAATGATTTACTCTTGGGCTAATAAAACTGGGGCCTGGATGGTAGTGGCAAATCTGGAATTTCTTACCAGATTCTCTTCCAGGTTATACAACTCCTTAATAAAGCTACTGAAAACATATATGATGATGATGCTAATGGTTGAATTAAAATCATATAGGAGAGAGCAAAGAACTATTCATAGTGCACATGGGCCAGGTTTTTATATCAGTTACCCTGGTGGAAACCAGAGTAACCCATTGAAGTCAACAGCTATTATGGCTGAGGTAAAAAAATCTAAGTTTGGGCCAAATTCTGCTCTCAGATATGTTTTGGGCTTTCTTTGACACCAGTAGATGCCCTCCACATATACCCAAGAGACGAGCTTAAGCTTTAGACAGAAAGTGTATTCAGAGTGCAACCATTTGCCTAGCTATGTAGTAATGGCTCAGTCTTAAGAACCGTTTAAGGCATGTGTGGTGGGGCGACTACCCCACACCCAGAGACACTGGGCTGCGGCAGGCTTGGCGCCCGCGTAGACACGCAGCCAATCAGGAGAGGGCTTACTGGGAGCCAATCAGAAGGCAGGTTGGAGCCAGCCAATCAGGGCCCGGCTGAGCCATATAAAAGACTGCCCAAAGCAGGAGCAGTCAGTCTGTCCCAGACCTTCAGAGGGGAAGGTCTGTCTCCAGAGCTGGGAGGCCAGCACCACGGATAGCGCAGCGCAGGCCAGCCTGAGAGAGTGGGAGAAGGCCCTACTCCATAGCCTGCTAGGCGGCAGGCCTGGGAGGAGGAGGCCTAGCGTAGAGAGGGGCTGTTGGGGAAGCGGTCCAGAGGGATAGTCAGAGGAGGAAGGAGAAGGAAGACAGTGAGACTGTTGCCCGAGGGCCTCTGGACTGGGACTCAGAGTAGTGGGCAGGCATGAGTCCCCTCCCCCCTTTTTCCCCCCTTTGTTTGCTGTGCTGTCATATGCACAGCCATAGGCCGCAGGGAGCGGCTGGCCAGAATCACGCCTGGTCCTGGACTGTGAGGATCGGACTCGAAGGTGTGGGGCTGTTGTTTACCCCCCCCCCCCCCGGAAGGGGGTGTGAAGAGACAAAAGGGACACTGTTGAAGGACAGTGCTCCGGAAGAGGACTCCGTACATTGAGGGTGACGCAAGTCCGCGCACCCAACGCAGGTGGAACGACAGGCGGGATGCCACCCGAAGGGGCGCCCTACTGGTTCGAGCTAATTCCCCAAGACGACCAGGAGGAGGTGCCACAGCGGTGAGCTACTACCCTGTCACAGCAAGATGAAATTAGTTGACGTAGGAACCTTTGTAGAATCCTTCCTAGCTGTTGCAGTTTCCTTCAAATTAATATTCATGATTATGGTGAACAGCTGCTCCATGATCTGCTTTAACTACTCTTTTATTAAGACAAAGAGAAATCAGTGTGATGTCACGGATATCAGTTGCTCCCATTGTGTGAGTTGCCAAGCAGTATATACACATAATATTCAGCACAGGAGCAGGCAAATATTCTCCATGTTATCTCATGAGGGGAATGATTATTTTGTGACTTGCCACTATGAGAATATTTTGCTTTTGGCACAGCTTCAGGCTTTAGCAGCTTGGGTACATTGACATCCAGATGTTAGGTCTTCTTTTGTATAACAGGGGGCGGAGGGTTAGTCTCTCACCAATTTCATTGCAGACAACAATGACAGAGCTTTGCTCCCATTGCTGTGAAAGGTTGATACACTGGCTGAGCTTTTCAGTGCTGATGAGGGGAGGTAGCCACACATCCTCTCAACCATTTTTACAGAAACAATCACAAGAGGAGAGTGTAATGATTCAGAAAAAAAATTGGATGCATTCTGAACATCTGTCATCTTACTTTATTGGTAAGGTCAGTTGGGAGATAGATTATTTGTCATTCAGGCAGCAGTGGAGGTGAAGATGCACAGATCTGATGAGTAAAGTATATGACTCAAGTAATTCATTTGCCTTTTCCATGAGGCTTGGAATACACAAGTTAATTTATTCTCATATCTGCATAATGTTAAATGTGTGTCATCCAGAAACAGTCTGATTCAAAACCCGTGGAAGTCAATGGGAGATTTTCCACTAACGGCCACAGCCTTTGGATCAGGCCCAAATTTATTTTAATTTTGGACTGCAAAAAAAATAGCAGGTACTGGAGACAATAGCTTTTATCAGTATCTAAGGTTATAAGTTTGAAGCAAGCATAGTTCTTTCTAGCCAGTAAATCTGGACACCGTGTGAGGACAGCTCACTCATCATACTGTAAGCCAGTTGCCTTCTTGCATAGAAAGAGTGATATGTGTCCAAAAACCAGTTAAAAATAATTACTCTCTCCCCTATATAAATAAAAGTTTGACTTTGAACAGATAATTGTTTATGGAAGAGCTCTGCCAATAAGACAGTCTGTGAGCAATCACAGTCGTCTGACTGTGCCATGCTGTATGATACACAATGTGCTAAGCTTTCACAAAATAAACATTTGCAAAATATACACAAGACTTTTTTATGTATTTATTTTCTCAAACACACTGTAATGCTAAGTGTAGCAGTGTGAACATTGGAGCTAGCTTTGATTATTTAATACAGCCAGGTTCAGCTGCCTTTAGGGAATATTGCATCTGGATCCTTTCTGAAGTATAGGAATTGACCCACAACAGTTAGCTTCTAAGTCTAAAAATAGAAACACCGTCTGTTTTGTGTAAGGAGCTATCATTATGTCATTAGGGACGTTTGTGAAATCTACATAACACTGGCAAGCCACTACTGACTCCCTCTCCATGGATGTAAAGAGAACTAGAGCTGAAATTAACTGTTCTATATACCAACAAGCTGCAGTGACAGGACCCTTAAAATGAATTAACTTCCAGCCTCTCCCTTCTCCAGGGAAAAACTGAATGTGTCTGCTTGTATTTTTATGAAGAGTGAGACAAAAAGTTATTTAACATGGAGTCTCAAAGGGAGTGGGAAATTTCAGTATAAACTAGACCAGGATCAAGAGGAAGCTACAGGAAGAATGTTTCACATTCAGGGAGATGGGTGCATTCTGATCACACATGCGGTATAATTTTTTTTCGAAGTGAGAGAGACATGTCATCATCATCATTATTAATGCAGCAGTGTCTAAAGAACTCATCTAGGTTGGAGCCCCAAGATGTCAGCCCCAGTACAAACATGCAGTAAATGACAGTCCTTGCTGCAAGGCACTTACAGTGTAAAATGCAAGATGAAGAAGGTGGAAGAAACAAACAAGCAGGTGAGGCGACAGGAGGTTGGGGTGACAACAAACAATTTCTAGCACAGCCTCCAAGCCTTTCTCACAAGTAAAGGAAGTGACTGCACTTCTCAAATAATTCACTGTAGGAAGCTCTTTAGATGAAATGGGATGAAATCCTCATGCACAATGGGCCAAATTCTACAGTCTTTGCTCAGCCAAAACTCCCACGAGTTCAACAGGAATTTTTATTGAACGAGTGAAGGATTTGCTACAACAATTATTTTCCATTAATGCAAAACTTTCAAAATGTTACAGTTCAGTATACATGCAAATGTAAAAGCGCTTATCCATCATACTCATTCATACAGAAGACGCTGCATGCAACAAGATGGACCTAAATTCTATGCCAAGCTCTTTCGTTGGATTCTGCATGCAGGAAGCTGGAATTGCTACAGAAGTTTCTTTAAAAAAAAATAGGTTTTATTGAATTACCGGTAAATGTAAAATGAATAACGCAAGCAGTTGGGTACCACTTGTGTTATTTCATTTGATATTGAATTCGGGATATTTTGTGCTGTGCCTGCATTTTCAGGGTGCTACCAATTTTTGTACAGTACTGGCAATGCATGCCTCCATTGTAGAAATTGTCAGGGGGAAAAAAGCTGCAAGTGGCAACTGGTAGACAGAAGTCAGTTGGATCTTTTGACACCTTGGGAGAAGGCGGCAAATTGGGATGTGACATAAGCATGATAAGTAGATGTTTCTCCTAAAATGATCAGCAATTAAACAGATAAAAATACTGACATTTAGTCCCTGATCCTGAGATTGGATGGGTAGCCTGTGCTGATCTCACTGCAGGTTTGAGGCCTTAAATAGTCATGTGTATCTTTCAGAATTCTGAAATTATTGCAATTAACAGGGCAGTTCACATCACTCAGAGCTATGGTTGCAGACTCAGGAAGGCAACACTGCATCAGTTCACATGTTCAAGGCTAACTTCACTATAAAGAGGGCAGTCTGTCTCTAGTTATAGTCACATCTATCTAGATCAGGAGTTCTCAAACTGGGGGTTGTGACCCCTCAGGGCATCATGAGGTCATTATGTGGGGGGTTGTGAGTTGTCAGCCTCCACCCCAAACCCTGGTTTGCCTCCAGCATTTATAATGGTGTTAAATATACCTCTACCCCGATATAACACAAATTCAGATATAACACGGTAAAGCAGAGCTCTGGGAGGGTGGGGCTGCGAACTTTGGTGGATCAAAGCAAGTTCAATATAATGCAGTTTCATCTATAATGCGGTAAGATTTTTTGGCTCCTGAGGACAGCATTATATCGGAGTACAGGTGTATATTAAAAAGTCGCACTCGGAGGCTTGCTGTTTGAAAGGGGTCACCAGTACCAAAGTTTGAGAACCACTGATCTAGATATTAGAAAGCTTAGATTCTGGGTCCCAGATTTGCAGCAAGAGATGAACAGAGGGTGGAATCAATAGCAAATTCTGCAGTTACAGAAGTACTAAATGCATTGCGCACTGTCCATTGATCTCAAAGTGCTTTAGGAAAGGGGGAAAAAAAATCAACCTTTCTAATTTTAATGATTAAACTAATTAAAGTATGGTTCCCTATAAGGCATAAAAGGGAATAAGAAAGAAAGGGTTGGTTTTCTCTGTTTTATTTCATAGATCACAAGCTTATATGCACTTAAAGTGTACTGAAAAGTTCTGCTGATAATTATTGTAGTTCAGTATATACAGATAAGAACACAATCTGATATTTAGAAGTGTTGGTATTCTGTAAAGGCAGATATTTAGTAATTATCATTGAAATGATCTCTTTCCCTATTTTAATGAGTAGGAATGACATTAATTTGTTTTTAAAAAAATAAAAGTGCTTGGTACTGTATGTGTTCCCTTTGGGAACTCTAGCCCTATGGCAGAAATAGCAACAGTCAAGTTTAAACTCACAGAAACAAGTATTGTAGCACAAAATAAAACCAGACTGACAGCATTTCATGCTCTCATAATGGGTGAGTCTAACTGCAAGATCATCACTTGGAGGGATTCATAAAACAGCCAGTCAGGCCTCTTCAGGGTTTTGTCATGAAGCTGAAATAAAACAATGATCCTCCAGTAAAGAGCTGAGTCTGAATCCTGGTCAGGGGAATATCTAGGTCAGTACTATAAATGGATTTTTCCTCTTTTTTTCCTCTGTGCTCATTGAAGTCAATGGTAAGGCTCCCACTGACTTCTATGGTGCACAAACACTAAATAAACAAACAATAAGATTTGCTAATATCCTTGTACTAACGTTCACATCTCATATACAGACATATGCATATCTTCCTATTCTATTGAAAATACTAAAGCTCATGCAAATATAACATTTGACTGACTCGCTGTTCTTCAGCCCAGCATATAAAACAATGGTGTTTAGTTAGCAACTTTGTGAGGCTCGGAGTATTTTGGAGATACTGCTCTGAGGCTCCCCATCTTGCAGCCCATTTATAAACATGAGTAATTCTCTTGACTTCAAGATTTAGAACAAAAATATGCATTAAAATCAACCATATGATTTTTCCACCTGAGACTTCTGTATTACTTTCTCCATAGTCTGACAAACTAAAACCCAGATAGTCTACTAAAATTAATACCTTATCCCATGAGTAATCCCACTGAAATCAATGGACCTACTTGTACAGTGAGGTGCTACTCAGTCAGAGTAGGCAATCCGAATCTGGTCCTAAAGATGAAATTCACTCTTCTGAGTAGGCCTTGTGTACATGCTAACTGCACAGGGATGAATTTGACTCTAAATCAAGATACAGATCAAACTGTTCCATCTATTTAGTCCTGCCAAAATAACAAAACTGACCAAATGGGAAGCAAGAAGAATAGAAGGTAAAGACAACCAGTACCAATCCATCACCCTGTACATCTTATTTAGGGTTAAGACTAAATACAGTTTTTCAGTTCTATCCAGCCTTTACCCAGAGCCTATGGTTTAATTTAGTTACCACTGAGCTGAATTTGACTCTTACTTTAAGTAACTGTACAATTAACAGTTCAAGTAACCAAAGCCCCAGAGGCAGAATAGAAACAATCAAAACATATTTAATCATAACAAATCCACAGTATTCCTAACATCATTGGACAAATATTGACTATGTGTACTGATCCAGTCTGCTACAGATTTACACATTCATTTGAAATTCTGAGAGACTGACTGCCCCATTCTATATGATTTACTGTAACCCTTTCAGATATACATGTATTATCATTAGGGCTGTCAAGCGATTTAAAAAATTAATCGCAATTAATCACATTATTAAAAAAAGTATCATGATTAATCATGCAATTAATAACACTGTTAAACAATAATACAATACCATTTCTTTAAATATTTTTGGATGTTTTCTACATTTTCAAATATATTGATTTCAATTATAACACAATACAAAGTGTACAGTGCTCACTTTATATTTATTTTTGATTACAAGTATTTGCACTGTAAAAAAAAACAAAATAAATAGTATTTTTGATTCACCTAAATACAAGTACTGTAGTGGAATCCTTTTATAATGAAAGTTGAACTTACAAATGTAGAATTATGTACAAAAAACCTGCATTCAAAAATAAAACAATGTAAAATTTTAGAACCTGCAAGTCCACTCAGTCCTACTTCTTGTTCAGCCAATCACTAAAACAAACAAGTTTGTTTACATTTACAGGAGATAATGCTACCCTCATCATGTTTACAATGTCACCAGAAAGTGAGAACAGGTATTCGCGTGGCACTGTTGTAGTCAGCGTTGCAAGGTATTTACATGTCAAATATTCCTATGCCCCTTCATGCTTCAGCCACCATTCCAGAGGACATGATTCCATGCTGATGATGCTTGTTAAAAAAATAATGCATTAATTAAATTTGTGACTGAACTCCTTGTGGGAGAATTGTATGTCCCCTGCTCCGTTTTACCCACATTCTGCCATATATGTCATGTGTGACAAAGTTCCTCCTCTACCTTGGTGGGTCCTGCGGTTATTGGCGGATTTGCTTGCATCACAGATTCACCCTGTGGGTCAGGAAACAGTCCAGAGACCTTCCCCTCTGGTAGAAGCTATAGTCCAGGTCAATTCCTCCTGTGTTTGATCAGGAGTTGGGAGGTATGGGGGGAACCCAGGCCCGCCCTCTACTCCGGGTTCCAGCCCAGGGCCCTGTGGACTACAGCTGTTTAGAGTGCCTCCTGGTACAGTTGCATGACACCTACAACTCCCTGGGCTACTTCCCCATGGCCTCCTCCCAGCACCTTCTTTATCGTCAACACCGGACCTTCCTCCTGATGTCTGATAACACTTGTACTTCTCCGTCCTCCAGCAGTACGCCTACTCACTCTCAGCTTCTTGCACACCTCTTGCTCCCAATTCCTCACACACTTCCTCTCCTCTGGCCCCCTGGCTTGACTGGAGGGAGCCCTTTTATAGCATCAGAGGGACCTTAATTAGAGTCAGGTGCTTAACTGCCTCACCTGACTCTTAGCAGGTTAATTGGAGTCAGGTGGTCTATTAGCCTGAAGCAGCCCCTGCTCTGGTCACTCAGGGAACAGAAAACTACTTATCCAGTTTCAGAGTAACAGCCGTGTTAGTCTGTATCCGCAAAAAGAAGAACAGGAGTACTTGTGGCACCTTAGAGACTAACAAATTTATTAGAGCATAAGCTTTCGTGGACTACAGCCCACTTCTTCGGATGCATCCGAAGAAGTG